>NW_007731832.1:5897-33348 GCF_000696425.1 Galeopterus variegatus
ATGGCCCAGAGTCAAAGTAATAACTCAGAGGCAAATTTGTGAAGACATGTTTTCATCCCTTCCAGATGAAAGCACATTAATTCTGGTGTTCTTCATTTAATGAGACTGAGAAAAGGTACTTTTTTTTTTAAGCTTAAAACTGTATTCTAGGTGCCAAGGATGCACTAATTTGCTTCAGTAAGGAAAGCACATCTGAAGCAGCAAAATTGAAATCACCATTTGATTAATCTACATAATATACTATTATTCTCCAAGGCCCATCAACAAGCCATGGAACATAAAATTAGGATGTTACAAAAATCACTGTATCTGTGCATTTTTCAAGTCTTTAATGTTGTAGGATTGCTTTTGTAATACTATTTTGGTAAAGGCGGGATGTCCAGGGACATTCACTTGGTCTTCCCTTCACAGGTCAGGCAGCCAGTGTGCACGGATTCTGACAGTTGTCAATGTTATCTATTTTAACTCTATGTGTTAGACAGGTGGGGGAAAACACCATGGGATAGGTTTAGGGCACCACTGGGTCTTAACGAGGCAGATATGGGTCAATTTATCATGGGACCTATTGCTTTTTATACTCCTTTGGTGGCTTCTTTTCTTTCAGATTTCTAGTTGTCACAGTGCAGAGTGTTTTGGGGTTCTGTTTGATGCTTTATCTTTCTCCTATTTTCTATGTATACTTTCTCCTTAAGTTATATTTCCCAGTCCATGACTCTAAGTAATATATATGTATACACACATGTGTATGTGTGTATACGTATATATACATAGAAAAACATATCCATAGATGCCTGAAATTCTCTCCTGAGCTCATAGATACTCCTGGCTTCTATATATCTCCATTTGAATATTGATAAGCTTCTTAAAGTAATAAAAGAGAATAATTAATTTCTGCTCCACACTCAGCAAATCTGCTCTTTCTTAAGCAAGGTTTCTACCATCTATCTAGTTTCTCAAACTAAAACACTTGATGTTATCCTTCATTCCATTCCTGTGTTCACATTTCATCCATCTGCAAATTCCATAGGTTCTACCTACAAAATGTACCCCCAGGTCTGATTCTATGATGCAGTCACTGCTCCCACAGCACTTGTCTACACNGTGGGGGAAAACACCATGGGATAGGTTTAGGGCACCACTGGGTCTTAACGAGGCAGATATGTGTCAATTTATCATGGGACCTATTGCTTTTTATACTCCTTTGGTGGCTTCTTTTCTTTCAGATTTCTAATTGTCACAGTGCAGAGTGTTTTGGGGTTCTGTTTGATGCTTTATCTTTCTCCTATTTTCTACGTATACTTTCTCCTTAAGTTATATTTCCCAGTCCATGACTCTAAGTAATATATATGTATACACACATGTATATGTGTGTATACGTATATATACATAGAAAAACATATCCATAGATGCCTGAAATTCTCTCCTGAGCTCATAGATACTCCTGGCTTCTATATATCTCCATTTGAATATTGATAAGCTTCTTAAAGTAATAAAAGAGAATAATTAATTGATATTCAACTCTGTATCCCACAAATATGTATAATCAACAACTTTCAATTAAAAAAAAAAAAAAAGAAGCTGCAATTTAGGTCCAAAATTCTAGTGATTTCCCATTACGTGTTGCCAGCATTTCATGTAGTATTCCTATTTTCCAAAACACCGAAGGCAGCAGAATTCAGCTGGGTCATGAGTACTGAGTAGTTAAAATTCTTGTGCCCTAGGTTGCATTGACCACTCTCTTACTCTAGCCTCTATTCAAGCTTTTCAATTCACCTTGTAAGTGGGTTAGAGTAGCAGACACAAATATTGTATACATTGCCTGCAAAATCTGAAGAGGTGCCTTCTTAGTGGTATAAAGCACAGTGTGCATCATTTTATTGGGAGTACCTAATCTCCAGCAGCCTCCATAATATGGCCAAGGCGGTTGTGCCCTATATTTTCATAGGATTTTCTTAGAGCCTCTGGTTTGTGTGTGTCTTATTGATGCATCTAGATCTGCTACTTTCACAGCAGCAAAACACCATAAATTGAATGAACCAGCATGAAACTATGTAGGATGGAGGGACGATCATTGTTTCTGGACCATACCATGGCCCAGAGTCAAAGTAATAACTCAGAGGCAAATTTGTGAAGACATGTTTTCATCCCTTCCAGATGAAAGCACATTAATTCTGGTGTTCTTCATTTAATGAGACTGAGAAAAGGTACTTTTTTTTTTTAAGCTTCTCCATTTGAATATTGATAAGCTTCTTAAAGTAATAAAAGAGAATAATTAATTTCTGCTCCACACTCAGCAAATCTGCTCTTTCTTAAGCAAGGTTTCTACCATCTATCTAGTTTCTCAAACTAAAACACTTGATGTTATCCTTCATTCCATTCCTGTGTTCACATTTCATCCATCTGCAAATTCCATAGGTTCTACCTACAAAATGTACCCCCAGGTCTGATTCTATGATGCAGTCACTGCTCCCACAGCACTTGTCTACACCACCATCATCTTTTCTTTGACTAATACAATAGGCTCCTACAGTTTTCCCTGTTTTTACCCTTTTGTGCCCGACTCTACCTAGAATCAAGAGTAATTTCTCTAAACATAAATCAAATCATGTCACTCTGTACCTAAAACTGTCAGATAGCTTTTTACTTCAACAAGAATTAAATCCAAACTCCTTATCGTAGCCTATGAGATTCTTCTGGCTCCTGCCTGATCCTCTTACATCAGTTTTCTCCATTTTCCCCATCTCCCATATACTGCAATCTACACGGGCCGTGTTTTTCTCCCTGGAGGCTATAGCACTCTTGTTCCAACTCAGAATCCTTGATCATGTTTTCTTTGTTTGAGACTCTCGTCCATGGCTGCCTCTTCTGTCTCCCATATACTGCAATCTACACAGGCCGTGTTTTTCTCCCTGGAGGCTATAGCACTCTTGTTTCAACTCAGAATCCTTGATCATGTTTTCTTTGTTTGAGACTCTCGTCCATGGCTGCCTCTTCTTCATAATTCAGGATTCAGCAACTGCCCCCAAGTCATTCTTTAGCATCTTCCTTGTTTTATCCTTTTCAGAGCATCTATCAGTTTGGAAATTAACTTATTTGTTTATTGATTTATGACCTCTCTCCCCCGCTATACTATAAGCTTCATGAGGACTCTGTCTTGATCACCGCTACATTTAGAACAGCACTTATCAAATAGTAGTTGGTCAATAAATAACTCGGTAACTGAATTACTGACTCCCTGCAATTCTTCACTTTGCTTGGTGGACTGAAGCATTGTTTTGGGAACCAGAAATTAATGTTAGCTCAATCCAAGGTCTGACGACCTGTGGAATGTCTGGATATTTCCTTTGCCTCTGTATGCAATTATTCTAATGAAGAGCCTTCAAGGAAAGCTAGAAAGATATTTCATTGCCCCTACTTGTGATTTCTTTGCAGGTTCCTCAAGGATTCTGTCTTTACCCTTCACTTAAAGGGGTCTAGAACTAGCACAGCTCTGGGAAGAGGATGAGGGGCTTTCACTCTCCCAATCTGGCTCAATTCAGGCCTCTCCT
This sequence comes from Galeopterus variegatus, assembly GCF_000696425.1. NCBI lineage: Eukaryota > Metazoa > Chordata > Mammalia > Dermoptera > Cynocephalidae > Galeopterus > Galeopterus variegatus. The sequence continues at coordinate 9,446 of NW_007731832.1, forward strand.
ATGAGTCCTAGAGTTTTGTTTTCTATTTAATATAAATAGGATCTTTAATGTGAAGTAGGACTTAACAACAGAATCTCTCTCTCTCTCTCTCCCATCTCAGTTTTAAGATCCATCACCAATTAGCTACTGCCCCATATCCCTGTAGGTCAAACCATTCTGCTTACTAGGCAGGACCTGTATCTACCATGTTCCGCTCCCCCACTTTCCCTCTGGCTATGACTCACTGTTGCTTGATCTCTGCCACCCCAGGATTTTTGTAGCCACATTGAAATGAGGAAACGTATTTTAATCATAGGGCTCATGTTTTTCAAAGATGATAGCACCCTTTCACCAATGTATTTCTCAAGGCTTTAATGAATGAAGACCTTCTAGACCCTGTCAAAGGGGAAAACAAAAATAAATAAATTACAAAAATAAATTCACTCCAGCATTTCTAACTCTGAATTTGGATTCCTTACTTATTATTTTACCAAAGTATATCTTACTGAAGCCTCATTTAACATAGTCCACTGTTGAACATGGATTCAATCATCTGATTGAGAAAGCAATTTAGCCACTACCAGTGCTCAAGTTAACTTACTGGAGAAGGCATAGTCCTATGTGGTGGGTTCTCACCCAAGTAGGAAGGAGGATTCAGATTCTAGGTTCTAGGCATCTAAAAAATATCAAATATAAACAATGCAATTTTGGATTTTATGCTAATTGCAATTTAAAGCTATTGTGTTTTAAGCCAGGGTAAAGGGAAAGGATATATGCAATGTGTAAGGTAGATTACTGAGTTAAAAGAGTAAAAGTGGGACGCCAGTTGTGGGGACATGGCAGCTGTGTAGGTGAGAGAGGATGGTGTCTTGGTCTACGGAGATAGCCAATAACGTGGTGGAAAGGTAGGACAAGAAATGTACTTTGGTCATAGAGCTGCCTGGATTTGCTCTTTGGATATAGACAAGTAATAAAGAAAGAAAGATCAAAAACAATGCCTAGACTTTTGGCTTGGTATTAGTAAGCCAGGTGGAGAAAAACTGTGCACTATGGGAAAAGAGCATTCTGACTATGCCTTGAAGCTCCCAATCAATCTGTTGACTCTCACTCAACAGACACATGTAACCAATGGAGCATGGTCAGGTCCAAAGTAGTGGCTGACGTCATCACACATATAGAAGAGGGGTTTGGCTACATTTCTTAAGAGGGGCTTGACAGAAGAGCTGGAACTAGGAAAAGAAAAAGCAGGACTTCAAATAAGAATAGGGAGTAGGTACCCACACCAGGCAGGAGGCATGACCTCTACAGGGTCAGCACTCAGCTCTGTGGGGTGCCGTTCACATAGGCTGCGTGTGAGGTCAGCCTTGAAGGTGGGAAAATGCCAGACATGACACTGGGATGGTAAACAAACCAGTGCAGTCAAATCATAGAATATAGTTAAGGAATGTTAGGGGCTTTAGGAAGATAAACCATTCCAGGATGCAGCCTCTACAGGGTTTATTTTTAGGCACATTTGAATAATCTAACTCCACAGAATCCGACAGGCATGGGAAATATTGGTAGGCATTCTAAGTTTCCCAAATCTCCTGTTAACTAATTATCAAATATTAGCTCATGCAAGCTCCAGTAGCAGAGGAGCTGTAACTTTTTATGAGAAGCTCTGCTTTCTTCCGTTAAGGTGAGACACATGAATCCTCCAGTCCTTGTTCCAAGAAAGCACTTTAACTGCTGAGACTAGACTCGGTTGCCTCAATAAATGAGCTGTTAAAATTGATTTCTCCTCATTGAAAGGCACTTCATTCACAAATATACTCTGCCTCATGGAGACCATTTTAGTCCACAGCCTGGGCTGTTGCAAGTGGAAATTTTTCATGACAAGCATACCATTCAGAATTCTTATTGGTGTTGTCACTGCATAAAATCCTGTTTTTCCACATATTCACAGTACCTCAAACTTGAATGTCAGTCAGGGTTTCAGGGCTTTTTCATCCTTAGAAACAATACTTTTGTATATAGAAAGCATTTTATTCCTGTCACGACCCGCAGTGAACTATTTGGTAAGGATAAATACCACTTAAGGAAAGATGGCTTGTGATCGCCTGCTCTATTTCTTATAATAGCATTATTCCATGTGGCAAACGGGCAAGAGACTATTTACTGTATCACTGCCATTTTCAGAGAAAAAACCAATACTTTGACCAAAGGAACATTGCTCATAGTTTTGGAAATCGGGAAAATGTATAAAAACTTTGCTTTAGAAAAATATGTTGGGGTGGCACACTGCTACAGTGCGCCGCTTGGGAGTGCGGCAGTGCTCCCACCGAGGGTTCGGATCCCACATACAGACCGGTTCCCCCTCACTGGCTGAGCGAGGTGTGGGCGCAACACCGAGGGTTGTGATTCCGTTGCCGGTCCTGGTCCGGTACGGGCGCGACACTGAGGGTTGTGATCCGTTGCTGGACACGAAAAAAGACAAAAAAGAAAAAAAGAAAGAAAGAAAGAAAGAAAGAAAAATATGTTGTGTGTCAAATACAGTCTTGCTTGTTTGGCAGACAAGCAAAGACAATAGAAAGAAAGGAAGAAAAATATGTTGTGTGTCAAATACAGTCTTGCTTGTTTGGCAGACAAGCAAAGACAATAAATTAGCAAGCTAGCGCAGGGCTGAGAGACCTCTGGAGTGGGAGATGCTTTGTGGACAATGGGCCCATACCCCATTTTTTCTGCCTGCCTATTTTGTTTCGCTCTGAGACTGGAAGACAGAACATACCACAAAGCACACATTGAATGGCGAACACATTTACAAAGATATCTCAGATCAATCTATTGTGAAGTAAATGTAATTGTGGATAGTGTCCTGAAACTCCCTGACAAGAACTCCCTAAATGACTAAGTCAAGATTGTTAATGCTGGTTCATGAAGGCAAGATACTGGACTCAGTGATTCCCTCCTGCAATTCCAGCCCACACTGGCTAATTGTTCCCCTAACAGTTAGAGGTGGACATTCCGTCTGCTTTCCCTGAATCCACAGAAAGTGTTCCCTACTCATCTGCAACGAGTTCCTTATGTTTCTCATGGAATCTGCTAACATTTCCACTTAAAATAAAAAAGATTGTTTTAATTTCCAACCGTATCTGTTCTCGTTTGGGGATGTGAGCCATTTTGAAATACCTTATCCTTGAAGACTGTGATTTGTTTAGGTTCCATGTGCAACATCCTGTTTTTTTTAAATGCCTTTCCCCCTCCCCCCCAAAATAGTTAAAAACAGTCAGGGGAGGAGGATCAGCTGCAGCTTGAGCACCGAGTTGATGTTAGACAATGCAAGACACTCTTTTCTCTACCTTTTGCTTTTTGTCAAACTGCTTGCCATAAGGAAAGGTCAGCTTTTGTTCCTTAGAAAATAAGAAGAAAAGAAAAAATTGACTATTCCTTACAGATAATGGGTGGTCAGCAATTACATAACAATGGGACAAACATTCAGAAATTCCAAACTATTCTATCAGTGCAGCTGCACAATGACAACCATATGCTCTGGCCTGAGGGGTTAACTATTACATTGAAACTGATTAGGGTAGTTTATCTTCATGGAAAACAACTCCATTTGGACTGATGGTTACCTGCAGAAGGTAAACATCAATAGGGTAGGAGTTTGCTTTACATACCTCTGACCATTTTTAGAATAGTATTCAGGTTAAAAGAATTGATTATCCAATCAGACCTAAATTCACACACTAACCTTAACCAAGTGTGTTAACAACATGAGGTTTTAGGCAGTAGAAAGGAATTAAAGAAAATCAGAAGGCAGGAAACTGTATAAAAGTTTTCCATTTTCTTGCAGCACTATGCTGAAGATGTGGAGTCCTTAAACACATTAGACTAGTAGTGGTTCTCAATGGATGTGAGAGATTAACAATGATCTAGATAGCTTTTTCCAGATACCTGCCAGTCCCCCACACTTGCCCTCTTCAGTGCTGATCTGTCTCCATGTGATCAAGCTAATGCATGTGTATGTGTGTGTGTCCATACCAGTCCTTCTCCTACTTGTTAGTTTTTACATTTTTCTCCAGAGTTACAAAGTACAAGTGTGGGCCCAAATGAGAAGTGGCTTTTTTTCTCATGGATTGATTAATTTATTCATCCACCCCTTCAATGATACTTCCTGTGTCATAGTTTTAGGTGTGGGATATAGTGGAAAATGAGATATAGAAAGGCACTAAATAAATGAAGGACATGTATGTGGACTTACCTTGAATGTACGCTAGGATATAAGGAAGGACAGAGATAATTTCCAGAATAATCGTAATTATGGGGAAATGGTAAGGATAATGATGATCATGTTAATCATTAATAATAGCATCTTATGCTTGTGTAGCCATGCGATGTTTACAAGATTTCAAATGTTTTGTACTGTTATGATGTGTGCCATCTGCCTACATTATATGTATCAGCATATAATGACTTGCATGACTATTTTATCTTGTTGGTACATGTGTGATCTTCCTGGACAAATTATAAATTCCAGGAAGGCAGCAGGTACTGTGCCTTTCCCTTATTCATCTTTCATAGTGACCATCAATGTGCTCAGTTCAAAGTAAGTCCTAAAATACTGCGCCCACTTGTATAGGTCTTAATAGTTTTTAATACTTTTTATACATTATTTCATTTTATTTTTGTAATATCTTATTTACAGATTTTAAAAATGAGAAATGAGAGGTTCAAAGAGTATATTTATTTACTCAAGATTACATGATTAGTTAGGAACAAAGTCCTATGTCTTTTTTTTTTTGTCTAATGCTTTTTTTCAATATACATATGTGGACAGCATCTTAAATGCATGTCTATCAGATTTTTCAAGCATACTTAGTATGTATTATTTACATACTATGGGGAATGAACTCATTTGGGGGAATTGGGCATGAAAACAGAGATTAGATGGTTTGATATACATATCAAGCTGCTTCTCATTGGGGTAAACAAGATGGTCTGAGAATCCCGTGAGCAGAGGCAGAGACGTAACTGCACCAGAGCGGCAGTTCAGAGGCGCAATGCACTGAGGGCATCTTTAGAATAAGTCATTGGCACATGGTGTTGAAATGAAGAGGAAGTTCTATAATCAAAGAGTGCAATCGGCATGGCAGCAAACATTTGAGGGTACTTCAAAAAGTTCATGGAAACAGGGGCTGGATGGTTAGCTCAGCTGGTTAGAATGTGGTGCTGATAACAAAAGGTCCAGGGTTTGATCCCTGTACCAACCAGCTGCACCCCCCCCCCCAAAAAAAAGAAGTTATTGGAAAATAGAATTAAAAGACAATATGAATCTTTCCATGAATTTTCTGAAGTACCCTCATAGTGCTGTGGATACTAGAGCCAAGGTGAAGAAGTTACCCCAGCCTGCAATCCAGCCGTGCCCCTAATGTCTTCTCCCTGCTTTTGTGAAAAGGAAGTGCCAATCCCTCTCTAGGGCTTTCTTCTTAACTCATGTTGGAAGCCCCCAGGGCTTGACACAGAATATGTCAGTATGTCTCCAGAACATGCAGTCTATGTCTGATTATCAAGCAAGAGATATAAAAAACAGTTAAAGCTACTTCCAGCCTTAGAACTCACAACATAAGAGAACACAAATTGATTATGTTTCTACGGTTTCTGAACAATGCAGAGTTCCACTTGGACTCGGCCTTATTTATTGGCAAATGCACACACAGGAAATCACTCTGGGATTCATGTCTTGCTTTTCTACAATTTGACAGCAAGCATCAAACAGCAGCAATGTCAGCCATAGGACATAACTTTTATGCCAATTTCAGCTATGCCCTATAAAGTTTTTGCTGTTTTCTTTTTTTTTTTTTCAAATTCATAAGGTCACAAAGACCTTCCCTTTCGGTAGCATAGCTTAAATGTACAAATTAAAATTCCATTTCCTGCATCCATTCCATTCATAAAGAGCAATTAAAGTAGAGTATCTAATATACTGTATGATGCTGGCAAGGGCATTAGTCTTCATTTGCCTCAATGGCCTTTGCCAAAATATCTCTTTCATTTATTAAAGCCATTCGTGATTGCCACCAACTTTGAGCTGAATGGCATCCCAAGGCCAAATTTGTTCATTCATCCACTTGCTTTAAAAAAATAAAAACCACTGGAGGAGTCATTGATTGATTAACCTGTGGCAGCTCCTTACATTAAGCATCTTCGTATGTTGAAACAAAATACAGAGTGAGCTTCTGTGGAATAGAAAGCTGTGCCAGCAGCTATGGGGACATTATTCTATGGTTTTAGCCTTATGTTCAGGGAACTTGGAGTTTGACTGCCTGTGCCCATGCACCCTCAGGAGTCACTGAACACCATCAAGCTGGACTATTTTGAAAGGAATAGGAGTCCATCTGCCCACTTTCCTTGGGCTGTTTATCTTCCAAGTCCGGAAACAGAGGAGAGAAGGTTCACGGCTTTACTTTGTTGCAGACAAGATTTTTCTATTTACCAGTGAGAGGTTCAAAGAGTATATTTATTTACTCAAGATTACATGATTAGTTAGGAACAAAGTCCTATGTCTTTTTTTTTTTGTCTAATGCTTTTTTTCAATATACATATGTGGACAGCATCTTAAATGCATGTCTATCAGATTTTTCAAGCATACTTAGTATGTATTATTTACATACTATGGGGAATGAACTCATTTGGGGGAATTGGGCATGAAAACAGAGATTAGATGGTTTGATATACATATCAAGCTGCTTCTCATTGGGGTAAACAAGATGGTCTGAGAATCCCGTGAGCAGAGGCAGAGACGTAACTGCACCAGAGCGGCAGTTCAGAGGCGCAATGCACTGAGGGCATCTTTAGAATAAGTCATTGGCACATGGTGTTGAAATGAAGAGGAAGTTCTATCATCAAAGAGTGTAATCGGCATGGCAGCAAACATTTGAGGGTACTTCAAAAAGTTCATGGAAACAGGGGCTGGATGGTTAGCTCAGCTGGTTAGAATGTGGTGCTGATAACAAAAGGTCCAGGGTTTGATCCCTGTACCAACCAGCTGCTTGTATAAAAAACCCTTTATGTTTGGGGCATCTTCTCAGCTCACAACAATTCCTCCGCCTCAGGGACGTGACTCTGATGCCGAGACCTTTCTCCAGAGAAGGCAGGTAGGTCTCTACCATGTGCCTTGTCCCCATGGCTGTGAGGAACTCATGCAGGCTTGGGAAGTTGGGAAACCAGTGCTAAAATGGATCAATCAGATTCTTCTCTTTGCGAAATTAGAATTTTCAGTCAAGGCTCCTTGGAGCTGACCAATATGAATGGTGATGCTCTGGAAAGAAGGTGTATGTTTTCAGAAGGTTTATGTTGTCTTGTTACTGAAGCCGCTGGAGCTACCCTTTCTTCCCTTCTGAGATTGTGTTTGTTTAGTTCTTCCTAGAATTCTATGATATATTTCACTATCCTTCTGATAAACTCCCACCCTTGCTTGAGCTACTCAGGTGGATTTCTATTACTTGCAACCAAACAAAACTTAAATGATTAAGAAGTGCAGATGGATGGCTCTAAGAATTGGTGTAGCCAGAATGAAGCAAGTTGAAACTGGAAAGAAGACACATTAACAAAGGTGGGCATAAGAAAGAAGGAATGTTTTGGAAGCTCAATAGAATAGGGAAGGCATTCCACAGTGGAGCAGCAGATCAAGTAAAATGTAGGACACTTGGGAGTCAACTGGGAATGAGGATCAGAGCTTCCTTGCAGGAGAAACATGGGGTCCATGCCAACATGCAGGAGAAACTACCAGTGACTGAAGAGGCTGGTTAGGTATTTGAGTTAAATTTAAGGATTGTTGTTTGTTTGGTTTTTGTTTTTGTTTGTTTCGGTTTTGTTTTATTTTTTGTCTGGAGCTTACGGAGCAACATTTCATTTCTATAGGTGGAGAGCACAGTAACTCTGTCCTTTGGCTTGGCATCTCAGAGCACTGCTGATTTTGCTATAAGAAAAAACATTTAATGAGGAAAGTCTTGAATAGAACTTTAAGTTCAACAGACTTTGAGAGATGAGTGGCCTTGGCAGTTGTCACTGAGCAGCTGACCCCACCTGCAACATAGAACTGCTTTGACAAGCCCTTCCATGGTGCGACCTTGAATCTCCAGCTCCTCTCTGGTGGCCGGAAGGGGCCAAGAACTGGATGGGGCATTTGTGGTCAAACCCAATCAATGCCTCCTAAGACAGGAGAGATAGACTTAAGCCACACACAAGCAAAATTGTGGGAAATGGCTTAATCCTAAGTTTTCTTTTAAAAGATGCAGACCAAGCATTTTGTTTGCCCTGGGTGATGGTTGGGTCTAGCCCTTCTCAGTGCCAGGATGGGGGAGCAGCATGCATGGTTACTGCAACTGTGACTTCACAGCCTGTCAGGGATCTAGTTTCTTCAGATGATCATCCATCCACTGCTCCACCTTCTGGGTTGAGCTCTCTAGTGTTGTCAGATGGGCGAGGACTATAAGGATTTTATTAATTTAACTATTAAACTCAGTGGAAACAAAGTTAGGTATATTTCACATAAAAAAAAACTTACTTTCAAGGCCCAGTTTTTGTGAAGCAAGTTAGTATATATCATAAGCCCAACAAATTAAAATATAGCATGGTTCTTTTGCCCTATCTGTTCCTATCACAACTTCTGTTCAATAAATTCTTCTAGTACATCCTTTGAATTCTTCCAGTAATCTTTCTTAACCTAAAGAATGAAAGCCAGAAGGTAATTTTGAGTGTGATGACTATATTTGGCCAGTTGGAGTGTATGTAATTAAAAGCCGAGGCTGATATAAAATATTGCTCACCACATTAAAAGCACTTAAATAAAAGGTTAATGTTTATTCTTAGTATAATGAGCAACCATTTCCTTTTAGGGGGTTTCTAGGAATATAATTTTCACCAAAGACTAAAATTTTCTTCTATAAATATAAGTGCTAAACAAAACATACCCCAAACTCCCTTCCAGGCTCTGTTTTGGCTCTGTTTAGGAATTTGATCAATAGCTTTCAACTGCACAACTCTTTACTTCTTCTTTGTGTCAGAGTCAGAATTAGAGCACAGAAACTTCCCCCAAAAGTCTATCTTCTTGGTGTTTGCAACCTGAAAGAAAGTTTTGACAGTCCCCTAAGAGGTGGTCTGCTTAGTTCTATGAAATTTCCAATGTACTGTGGGATACTTATCCCAACCCAAATCTTATTTTTTTTTTTTTAAAGTTTCAAGTATTTCTAATCTCGAGGTTCACACTGGACTTTTTCAATGACCACAGAAATGTTTAAAGTTTCAAGTATTTCTAATCTCGAGGTTCACACTGGACTTTTTCAATGACCACAGAAATGTAGCAATAATCTTTACCTGAGCCGCTGAAGAAAGTATTGGGCGTCTACAACAGAAACATGAATAATAATAACATTTAAGCAACCAGTTCATTTTAATAACACATCTTCTTCCCCACCAGCTTTCTGAAAACATTCCCATTTGGAGCCTGTCTTTTAATATTGCTGCTTTGAAAACCAAAATTAGTCTCAGCTCCCCTGGTAAGATTAATTAAAATGGCCATACTGTGGAAGAACAGATAGACTAGAATTTCTTTAAAATAAATGCTTATCATGACAACATTTTCTATAATGTCACTATGACATCTTGCTTTATTTTTTTAAATATTAAACAAATGAACAAGGAAAGCAGGCTTTTAGTGAAGAAAAGAAATAGTATCAGCTCTATTTCTTATGGCTAAGACATTAAATGACCTCTCTGTGGTGATATAAAAGTAGCAATAAATAGAAAAGACCAGTCTGGCATTAATAAATAGGATCATTAGTAATAATCAATACAGAAAAAATACTTTCTGAAGATCAATGCTTGCCAAATCACTGGGCACAAAACAAAGTAAGCACTTCTAATAACTTACCCCAGAAGTAAGAACTAAGGATGTGGTGAACGTTAATTATGAAATATATGACATATAATAAGTTATTTCTGAAAATGGAGTTGTATCCTTTGGTTAGGATAGTTGGAAAAGGCTTAGGGAAAAATAACAAGATTTTCAAATTTTAATATTAAATGGAAAGTCAGAGAGAATTGGAAAGGCCATTCACAAAAACACTGGGCCCATTTAGCAGAGAGTGAATAAACCATATGGATTCAATTGTTTATTCAACAATCAAATGAATGCCAGCTTTCTTCCAGTAGTGAGCTAAGCATACAAAAATAAGGACAGTCCTAAGCCTCAGGTAGCTTCCAGTCTAATGTTAGGAAACACACCTGCACAGAAAAATACAACAGAATATAGAAAGCAGAGGCACAGCTAGGGCATTGGGGGAGCACAGAGGAGGGGAAGAGTGACTAAGGTTATTTTAGCCTGGGAAAACCACACCTAAAATGTGTAGAGGTATTAGAGAACATGGTCTAGTTTATGAACTCAAAATAGGTCCATCTTCCTGGTACACAGGGCAGATTGAAAGAAATGAGACCATTCCAATCACAAAGGCCTTTTATGTCATGCTAAGGACATCAGACATTAGTAGGCAATGATGAGACATATAAAAATCTTGGGAAAGAAAGGGGCTTGGTCATATTTCATCTTCTAGAGTTTGCACTGGCAGCAGAATGAAAGGACATATGGTGGGCAGGCATCCTAAAGGCAGGGAAACTAGCTAGGGGACTGTGAAGGCAGTCAGGTCTATGCCAGGGTGTTGATTCTGAGAAAAATGAACAGACTCAAGAGATAGGTCATTGAAATAAAAATAGACAGGCTTTGATGACTCACCTGACAACACCTGCTAGAGGTTAGGGAAGGTAGGATTCTAATATGACTGCCAGGTCTCCAGGCTGAGCAAATGGAGGTTGGTGACACAATCCAACAAGATTTGGGCATAAAGCCTAGTGAACAACTGGTCTGAGGAGGAGAAAAAGGAGTTCAGGTTTGAAAATGCTGGGATGAGGGTGAGGTAGACACTCCAATGGAGATGTCTGGTGGAGCTAGAAATGTGTGACTGGAACTCAGAGGGGCTTCTGGGCTGGAAATGAAGATTGTAGAGATAGGCTTGGGGCATTCACTGAAGTGATGATGGTTGAGATCGTGCAGGAAACTGAAGGAGAGGATTGCTGAGGACAGGTATTATCAACATTCAAGGATCAACTGCAGAAATCATTACACGAGAAACAGACTAAAAAGAAGCACTAGAGGAGGAGAGAGAAATCCAGGAGAGAGGAATATCATGAAAGCCAAGTTAAGAAAGTTTCTAAAACGAGAGTGTAGTCAACAGTGTCAAACACTTTGGAGAAGCCAGAGTCTAAACGTGCAGGATCTTAGAAATCACCTGCTCTCCCTCCTTCAATGCATTTGTTCGGAAACGAAGACCCAGAGAAGTTAAGGCACTTGCCAACTATCACACGGCTGATGAGGAGAGAGCTGGGACTAGAAGGCAGGTGCCCTGATGTCCTGCTGGGCTGCTTCTGCTATGAAGCTGCGCCTTTGGTTTGACTACACCCAGTTTCGCAGAGGAGAGTTCTGGAAGATAAGCCTTAAAAGGTTAAGTCAGGGCTGTACTGGAAAGATGCTAAACTAGGGAGGTTAAACATTATTCTGAGGAACAGGGACTCCCTAAAGAGTTTTGAGCATGAGAAGCATCACATCACAGACATCTCTGGGGAAATTTTATGTGGCAGTTTTCAGGTATATTGTCCGTATTTTGCTCAGATTAGTCATAGATTGAACAATTATGATGGCCTCCCTCCTTTAAATAATTGTGAGTTGTACAGAATAAAACTCCTTAATTAGATCAGAAATGAATGATTCATAAATAAGAAAAATCCCAACTGAAACTCAAGTTGTCTGCTGCTTGGGTCAACCATACGGGCTAAAAACTATCTAGCGATGAAATGAAAGGCTCTTTGAGATCTGGAACCAACCCAGGCCTAAGGTGAAGCCCTGGTTTGTTTTGGCCTGGAGTACACTCTAGCTCACCTACACATGCATTCATGACTCTGTTAAAATCAATCATTAGTACCACCTGGAGGGGCCTTAGTTTGCATGATTCTTTCCTCTTCCTCTTTTTCTTGTTTACATATACATCTGTTAGAAAGAAAAAATAAGAAATCATCCCTGTACTATGGAAGAGTGCCTTGGGAGAGACACCCATCACACGAGGCAGACTTTCTCTAATGGAGTTGCCATGGCATGAGCTGGTTGCTCTCGGTCCAGCTGAAGCCACAGGGTGAGCTTTGTCAATGACACGTGAGCCCCTCAATTTCCTCCTCTCTCTCTCTCCCCTCGGAGCTTCACAGCTTTGAGGTTCTTAAGAGCATGGATAATGATTTGCCTCATAGGTGACGGAACAGTGGTGGTAGAAAGTGACCTGACACTACTGAAACCCCAAGGTCCTATGATCCCAGAAGTCTGGTTAGGCGTTTCACGGCAAGACCAACAGAACACAGAACAATGTTACAAATAGTGCTTGAAATTGATTTGAGGGTCACAGCACCCTGAACCTCTGACCCCGACTTTTAACCTCCTCACCGCTTGTCTTCTATCTCTGCTGTTATTATGATCGTGCACAGTCTGAGTGCAAAAGACGGCCCACTTCACATGGACCCAGGCAGAATACTACAGCGGCCTCGTTGCTGGGCAACAGCAGCTAGAACAATTTGTTTGGGGAGCATTTTGAGAATGATTACGCTTGCAGGGTTGGGTTGGGTTGGTTGTTGAGTTGTTTTTTTTTTCCTTCCTATGGTACCTATTCCTGGATGCTGTAAATATTCATCTGAGCTTTGCATATATGAGGGGAAAACGTTATTTAAATGAGTTTGGGAGGGTAATTTGCTTGGATGCCTCACTATGCTCCTTTATGTTTTGCAGGCAGCCTGCTGGAGGAGAAAAAGTGATTTTGTGACCATTATTGTCAGAGATGACAATGCTACACTGGCGTGTTTCAGTTACATAGAACAATAGGAGCAGGAAAAGATGCAGTTTAGCAAAGGCATTTAGTAAATTGTTGGTAAATGGGAAGGATGCAAAAGCCCCAGCTAAGTCATCAGACACATTTCCTTGCTAATGTGGCTGCAGTTATTCTCCTGGCCTCCTCTACCCCCCCCCCCCACTCAGAGAGGAACACCTCTCTTTTCCTCCCGTGTAGTGATATCAACACAGTGAAACACAGCACTTGGCTAAACCCCAGAGAGCTGACTTTGAAAGGTAAGGAGAGGAAATGTTTCCTTTCAAGAGGAATCTGGCAGCCTTTAAGGATTTGCAGCAGACCAGTTTCAGATGAGTCAGAGTGGGCTAGGAGTTGCAAATATTTCAAAAACCATCAGCGTCAATATTGCCCACACTCCTGGAATATTAAGATGTACACACACCCACGCACCCCCCAGAGCTGTGTTTATTCCACAATTCACAAATGGAAAGGAGACCTTTTCTGAATTTTTTCTTATGGACTTGGGGAGCCAGCATGAAAATTGTGATTCTTCCAAATGCTTCCCCATATGCCTTAAATGCCCCATTAGAGTCAGTTTACTCAATCTACATGCATTCTCTGTGTCTTGGTGTCCACCTCCCTGTTTCACTAAAGAGAACCTTTTCTTGGGGCTGCCGTGTCATCCCCTGGCTATGACTTGGTTGGGAGCCTCTGGCACCACATGGCAGAATCCATGGCTGTGGCACCAGCCAAATACAGCAGTTGTTTATAGAGCACAGTCAGTTACAGACTCTCTCTCTTCACCCACAGGGAGATGTCTATGGTTATAAAATATGCCTCTAGGCCATCTGACAATATGGGTCCCAAAGCTGTTGGGCTTTCAGTCCAAACTGCATTCAAGTAGCTATCCCATGTAAAAGATTCCCATCCTAGGTCCATAATCCCAGATCCCCAGGTTAATTTTGCAAGCTCTCTTACACATGGGGCAGCCTTTGGTATAGGATTCAGTAAAAGTCTTTCTGTCCTGGTTTTATTCATGAATAGGGGTTAGTTGTACAGTTTCATTTTGCGGAGAGACCATTTAAATATCCAGGATTAAAGCTGGGGTAATAGGGTAGAGAGTAGTGAGAGGAGAGATATACAGGAGAAGAAATCCAAAATTAAACTTATTCTTTAGCTTTTATCTTGGAGCTGATGCTGAGTAAGAGCGACAGGTCACTCAAGCGTCAGTCTGAACACACCCTTCAAGATGGCCTGGAAGGCCCACACCTTCCATATTTTATCAAATGACCTTCGATTTATTGAGAATAGATATGCATAGGTCTTGCATAGACTATAGAAAGGATAAAATGCAGACTTTTTTCTCTTTTTGAGAAGATTGCAGCACACAGGGCTTCTCTGGGCTTAAGAGAGAGAGAGAGTTGGCCTTAGACGATTATACCTGCACTCAACCGAATGTTACAAAAGCAACACCCCAGCCCCCATGATGAGAAAAGTCACTTGAATTCAGAGGGAATATCTGGCTCCACTGAAAACACTCAGCCCTGTTCGCTTTTACTTTCCTTTAAAAAATGCCCTATGTCTTTTGATTCAAAGTTTACATCCAGGAACAACCCCTTTCTTTTGCTATACCTCTAGGCAAGGAACATATGTCACAAATGCCATAGCCATATTTAGACGCTGTCTGTTGTTCAGCTTCACTGAGCCTGCCGCCAAGTTACCTTTTACGTGGCAATTACTCATGAAATCTGAACACTCCTGCAAATTAGTGTTAGGTTGCTTTTATTTCCCAATTAACTGCCCACCTGCTATTATAAGATTCAAGTAAGACATAGTCAGCCTTTTCTGCTTTAGCCTTTAGGAAGAAAAAACAAAAGTACCCAATTTCTTTATGCAGAGAATAATTAACGTGTGAAATGATCTACCAAAGGCAACAATGAAACATGCAACTGTGAGTATATTCAAAGAAGAGCCAGACAAGGAAGAAAAAAATTCCATGATACAAACATTAGACAGACAGGTGGATGGGCTTGGATACACCATATGGCTTCCTTCTGTCTTGAAATGTACTGTGTGATTATATTTTGCAAAACTCCTTCAAGAACCAAGTTGATTTCTAAACAGTAAATTATGGCGAAGGAAATGCTTATGATGCCTTAGCTATACCCATTATTTTGATGTAATTTTGTATTTCTGGTGATATGTTTTCAAGACTGAACTAACACACTTGTGATACAGTAAATGAGGTGCAGAGGGTAAGGTGGAAAGGCAGGGAAGAAGAATTTAGTCTTGCTGTCTTTTCTCAAGAGATGGCTATGTACTTTCCAAACTCATAGCAGACGGAGACGCGGATACCCCACCACAGCCTTGTGGAAACAGCCACTGCGATGCGAATCCAATGTACTGAGGGAAAAGTCAGACATGAAATGCACCAGATAATGAAAAACAGTGTCATTTCTGGAAAACATTAAAGAATATTTTTCTCCCCCTGAGGAAGGCAGGGCATATGATTCCCATTCTCACATTGCGACAGAAATGCTGCACGCACTGGATGTAGAAGATTGCATCCTGAAATTCCAACAGACCATACATGCCAGGCACCTACAAACATGCTTCTCCAAGCCCAGTTTAATTGACACCCTGGTTGACAAGATAACACAGTTTTGACAGCAACTCAGCACTAAAAGAGTTTCTCTTCAAATTTTCAAACAGTAATTCTTGCATTTAGGTTGGGAGACAAGAAATCCACAGCCTTTCAGGGCAACTTTGAAACACAGCCCATGTTCTGTGACACCACACCAGGCTGGGAACAACAAAAGGATCATTCTGACTGTGACAAAATGGCATTCCCCTGTCTCTACTCTCCATTGGCCACCTATAAGTGCAGGATGGCCAGTCCCCTCAAATCCTCACGTGCCTTTCAAGGGAGAACCAGAGGTTATTTCCTGGATGCTTGAGCCCTCTAAGTTACTATGTGGCACCTACCACTGTCCTTTGCTCTGGCTTTTTGCCAAGATGCCACTGGTTGCTACAGTCACAAAAGTTTCCAGCTCTGTGCTGATGCCTGCCAGTGGGACTGATCCTTTCACCAACGCCTAAGCTGTCACTGCCACCATGATGCTTCTGAGATGGTACCGAAGACTGCAATGGTCCATGGAAATGCATCTGCCTGAAGGCACCTACAATGTGCTGCTACAGTGGTGTAGCCAAGTCATAACAAAGGCGCTTCTTCTGGAGCTGTTTCATATCCCAATAATAATCTTAAAGGGAGAAAGCACCCACTCTGCACACTGGTGCTGGGCTATCACATAGGCCACGCAGCCTCAATTCCTGGCATGTGTTATGGGGTCTTAGGGGAATAGTACTTTCCTTTGTCACTCAGCTCTTTATTGCAGCTTCCACTTCCTAGGACTGCTGTTTGAGCCCTTGGAGGCTTGGAGGAATGAAATTAGAGTGACAGATATTATGATTTCCTTAAAAGTGTTTTTTCATGAGCCTCAATACCTGCTTTACTTAAGCCGAAACCTTGCCCCGGTTGATCATGCAACTAGACACCTGCCTAGCAGAATCACTTCAGAAGCTCTTGGGACATGGTCACCTGTGGGGCCAACTTGGGATCCCATGTCACAGCTTTAGAAATTGAACAGAATAGTACATCTATATTCTCTTAAATTTTGGTTTTATGTAAACCAATATTAAACATCCACTGAGAAAGTTTAGTATGTGTTTAGATGATCATACTGCAAGCAAAAGCAGAATTCATGAATCTATAAGGTGAGATGATCTCACTTTTTTCTCTGCTATCTTGCTATGGATGAGACTATGGGAGAGAGTTGGGAGGTAACTCTTTGCCCCTGAGCTTGGGAAAATCACATTGTCTTCAATAGAGAGAAAAACAGGTAAAATAATACTAAAAGTAGAGAAAACAAAGAGAATAATCAGATCGTCTTTTTCGATCTTTTGTGTACCCAGCCCCCAAAACTACTTGGACTACAGCTGTAAGACATCATGACAACTTATTGGCCAGGGAAAAATTATGTCCTTTAATTCATCGTTTTGGCTGTACAAGGCCAGACAATTGGTTTGACCCACTTTTTTCCCCTCTAAAATGACTGATGATTGGTTGGTTGGCATTTGATAAACACACACTAACAGTAGATTCCAGAAGGAAGTCATCACTAGTATCGACTTATAAATATCCTTTTTCTTCTTTAATGCATCAAATACAATAAAAATAATTTCATAGGCACTATTATGTGTTTTCTCAGTTCATTTAATCATGCATTCCATATGGCTCAAGAAATAGGAACGATGTTTATAACCTTTCAATGAAAATGATATTTTTCTAAGCTTATAAAACTATAATGAGTTAAAATCTGGGTGAAATACAATACCTTTAAACTATTTCCCATTATGAAAATGCCAACAGTAGAAACTTTGTTTTATTTTATGGCTTAGAGTTACTGAAGCTACCCAAGATGATCACAATGAGTATTTGTTAGAACATCAACATAAGAAACCCATTCTTCTGACCCTGAAAACTGCAAAAAGGTGCCATGCCCCACCCTCCAAAAACAAAAACCAGAAAAAAAAAACCCTAACATTTCCCACAACTGGGTGCATCTGCTGAGTAATCTGCCAGTTTCAGGAAGTAAGCAACTCTACTGAAGTATTTATAGTCTTTTCAACATTTCCTTATACCACTTTGCAAAATAAATACAATCAACCAATACACCCCCAGAAAGAATATCAATGTATTGCTTTTTTAGTGTCTTGTGAATTCCAGGCCATTAAAGATATAATTAAAACACTTGCATGAGAAGGAAAACCCAAACCGAGGCAGCTTCAATCTGCAGCAGCCTGTCTCCTTACAACCTATAATTACTCGGTTTAGCTCAGTGCATTAAATAACAATCGCCTGTTATTTAGGGACCACACTATTTGGTGTATGTACAAAGAAGCACCTGTATTAAACAATACCCAGTTTTATGGAGAGGCAGCTCTTCCTACACTATGAAAAAATGACAGATCAGCGCTTTGCCACCCTAATTTTGTCCCGGGATCAGAGGATTCCAATGATCATAACAGAAAGCTCACACATTCTCATAAACTACCTCCACAGATAACAATAATTTTAATTCTCTTGACATTCTAGCTCATGGGTCATGGGTCTAAAAATATAAGCTTTTAGAAGACAGGGAGAGCTGAGAATAGCACAATCCCAATAACAGAGTATAGCAAGTCCCAAAAGACTGGAATCCTAGAATAATTCATCCATCAAAAAGTAATAGCTTTATTTGGGAGGCCCGTACCCAATAGTAGCTTCTCACGTTTTCCATCATTTGTGATTTGCCCTGAGATATGGGTTATGGTGGATTAGGGAACAGAATTCAGCTGTCTCTATCTGGTGTCTGAAGTACAAAGGTTGTGGGGATGAATTCTGGGTAAAGAGATCCCTCTGTGTACATCCTGATAGAGCAGAGAGGTTGGAGGAGAAAGAAATTGTACTGAATACAAGCACTCCTGTTCATCCACTCCCCTTAAAACATCCAAAGCTCCAACCAGAGTGCTTTCCTCGTGAATTCTGGGTAAAGAGATCCCTCTGTGTACATCCTGATAGAGCAGAGAGGTTGGAGGAGAAAGAAATTGTACTGAATACAAACACTCCTGTTCATCCACTCCCCTTAAAACATCCAAAGCTCCAACCAGAGTGCTTTCCTCGTGCTAAAAACTGTGATAGGCACTTGCAAGGAGACGCCTTCCAATGTGCATTACAGCCATGGGCTGGCATGTATCCATTGTTGGTTGAATCTTTCATTTCTCAGCTACTCTCTGATGCCTAAGTGTGAAAAAGTCAGCGTGCCTGAATTGAATTTCTAGATTGCTTTCCATCAATGCACATTTGTTTGTTTTCCAAATCAACAACAAATGCAACACTAAATACTTCCGACTGCTCAGTTGTGCAGCCTTGCCTACTGCCTTGTGCTGTAACAGAGGTCACTCTCTTGTGCTCAGGCAGCTTCTGGACTGAGTCAATGGTACATGTAGAATCGTAATTCAGTGAAGTGACTTCAACGATAAACTCCACCTGCCCTCCAGTTACTTATTTTCCCTGTGGAAGGAATCTACCACTCTTTGTACATACCTCTGTGTATGTGAGTGCGTGGTGTGTACATGTAGGCAATCACTTCCACATAGCTCAGAAATACATAATGAGACAGTCATAAAGAAGGGCAGATGCAAAGGCCGCATGTCCGGTCCTGTCCAGGGTCGCCAGATCAAATTGGAACCCAATGTTTAGTTCTGATGTTGAAGTGAAGTCGCAGCTTGTACTGTCCACAGATTGGAGAAAGTTCTAATCCCTCTGAAAAAGCAACCATCTGGGAGAAGGCTGAATGGATTAAACATCAGAAATTGTGTTTCCAATTAGTTCCACAAATCCCTGGATATAGCTTAGAGTAATTTAAAAAAGAAAAAAAACTAGAAATATGCAAATATAGAAAAAATCCATGACTTAATGAACACAAAACCCTTCCTGATTTCTGTAAAGAATTTCCTCCTATCCAAACAGTGAAAGAAGTAGCAACTGTTCATGCTGAGTGAGGGAGAGCACATCTTCCTCCTCCCATCCCAGGACCACCACCCACCCTGGGACCTTCTCCCGCTCTGTTGCCCTGGGAAAGATACCAGGTTAAGAAGCTTCAGAAAATCGATTGAGGATTTTAAAGGCTTCCATTCACTCTCTCACTTCTCATTCATCCAACTATATATCAGTTTTCTTTATAGCTGTGCCCTAAATATCACTACCACTACAAATACAAGGCGTGGGAGACTTAAGAAACTTTACAGCACTTCCCTGAACTAAAGTCAGGGAAAGCTACTGCCTATGAAGAGTTGAACAGAGCAAGAGAGAAAAATTAAAAACAGAATTGGAAATATTTTTTAATTTCCTCAAGCTCCATCACAGCCAGAAAAATCCGACTTATAAGGTTGAAGTCCCTAACGTTTGACATGGACTCTATGGGAGGACACAATAGGAGGTGAGCAGCTAGCTGCCTGATGTGAGTGTTTCCTATAGACTAGAGGCGGGAGTTTCCACTCTTACATGATCTGACCAAAGACAGGCTTCTTCTGACGACACCCTTCTTTAGGGATCCCAACCTTGCTACACTCACACCTCTGGATTTCCCCTGGGTTCGATACTGATCACAAGCATTTAAATTCTATGGGGAAAAAAATGCATGAATGTCACGTTAGAACATCTGTGCTTGACTATTTTATTATTATACTTAGCTTCAATTTGTATTATGTCTTTTTTCAGACTAGCTAAGGTTCTCCCCTTGGGGAGCAGAAGCCTCATTAGTCAGAGGTCATTATGGTCTGAGAGAATCTGACTGCCTTTTTTTCTGAGCTCACATTCTCTGTGGTCTCCAGTGCTGGACCCTGAAGATACAGAAACATGTGAGATGCAAGGAACTGAGGAGAGGCCTGGTGTGCGCGGAGGCCAGGGGAGCATCTCCTGTGAGTGAGTGCAGGATGGGGGGCAGTTGGAGGTGGGGCTTGGGTAGTGTGTTAGTCTCTAGGCTGCTGTAATAAATTACCACAAACTGGGTGGCTCAAGACAACAGAAATTTATTTTCTCACATTTCTGGAGTCTAGAAGTTCAAAATCCCAGGTTGAGCAGGGTTAACCTTCTGGATGCTGTCAGGGCGAATCCCTCCTGTGCCTCTCTTCTAGCTTCTGGTGGCTGCCAGCAATCCTTGGTGTCCCTTGGCTTGTAGCTGTGTCTCACCCATCTCTGTCTCTGTAGTCACATGGCTTCTTCCCTCTAAGCGAGCGTCTTCATATCTCTTCTTTTCTTTCTTACAAGGACACTGGCCATGTTGAATTAAAGGCCCGCCTGCTCCAGTACGACCTTATCTTAACTAATTACGTGTGCAAAGACCCTGTTTCCAAATAAGGTCACATTCACAGGTATGAGAGATTAGGATTTAAACATATCTTTTTGGAGGACATGATTCAACCCATAGCAGGTGGCAAGGCAGATTGTCATAAAGGATTTCTGTATACTAAAATTAGGCATAATTTTAGTATTATTCTGTATATAACACAAGGGGCCTGGGAAAGATGTGGGTGAGATAACAAGAAAGGAGAAGCAGGGAAATATAGAAAGAAGTCCCTGGGACAGTCCGTGTACAGGAGGTATAGGCCAGACAGGGGGCCCTGCATGGCAACGGGAAGGAGGGGCTGATCTGGCCACAGCTCCACTCCTATGTGCGCCTGGGAAAGATGTGGGTGAGATAACAAGAAAGGAGAAGCAGGGAAATATAGAAAGAAGTCCCTGGGACAGTCCATGTACAGGAGGTATAGGCCAGACGGGGGCCCTGCATGGCAACGGGAAGGAGGGGCTGATCTGGCCACAGCTCCACTCCTATGTGCCAGCTCAGCAGACAGGACATCCCTACAGAGTCAGCGTCAATGATTTGGCCCAACACCCTGCTCATCTCACTTCCAAAGTGCAGTGTTTAGATGTCCTCAACTCATCTCTCAGATACATAGCTTCTCAGGAATGCTGGGACACACTGAATTTACAACCAACTCCAGGTCTGTAATGATGAATCTTAAAAGACACAGAAAAATAATAGGAATATTTTCAACTAATAGTGCAGGAATTTGGCCCCAAAAGTAATTCTAGAGACCTGAAAAACTCACAGGCAGCGGGGTCCTCAATGTTCAGACACTGACTTGAGTTTGTGGCTTCTCAAGGCCACTTTGGGATGTAGGAAGTCATGGGGAGAGAGGGCGGTGAACCCACTGGGAGATCCCTCCATGTGGTCCTAAGTGAGAAGCTACGCAGTGAGGTGGTGGTCTTCACTCTCACAGCAGGAAAGAGGAAATGGCAGCCAGCATGGGCACTAGGACAGCGGAGCGTCCCCTGGAGGTGGAAGGACCTGCAGCTGGCAGAGAGGTCGTGCGCTGGAAGCAGATCTCTGGCAGGTCTTATTCTCAAGGACTCCTGTCTCCTCTGCTATCCTCTGGAACTGCATTCTTTTCTGCATATGCTTTTCATCAGCGCGTGGATGGAAACCACCTAAGAGACATTGTTAAATGTTAGGAAATTACCCAAGAAGGGAAAGCTTCTAGAACTTGGTGTTGCCTATCACTCTGGCATCTGTCTGGGGTTTGATTGGTGGGTATGAAGGTGAGACTAACATCATTATTTGATGTGAGGAGCTAAGAAAAAGGGCCAAATAGTGGAATTAAAAACTAGGGCACCCTACCCTCTCTATGAATAATTTCCAGTCCATTCACTGTGTTCCCCCCAACCCTCTCCCACCAACCAGAGATAGAATCCTCTGTTTCTATTTGTCTCTTATTATAAAGCTCATCACTTTTTTTAAACTGTGTTAAATTTGACTCAGGTAATAGAATTCTCCAGGCTGCTGACTTGTGAGAAAAGTAAGACAGCTGTTTTCAAGTGTTAAAAAGAACTTGGATCGACAGTTAACATGATCTACTGGGAACATTTTTTTTCCCCACTGTGGGTAGATAAAGTATGTTTGGCTTGAGTTGTTAAATCTCTGAATTTGCAGATACATATTGACATGCAATGACCTGCTCGGAGAACTAATTGTCCACAGAGTAGCTTGACAGCTCACGTTCAGTGTGAACACTTTTTTCCAGGGTCAATCACTTTTAAAAGGAAAAGTGAATCTTAACTTTTTTTCCCTTAAGCCAATAGGGACCACTCTGTATTACACAGATAAGATGTGGACAGATCCTGTCCGTGAGTGCTCCTATGAACTGAGCAAGGACTTCGTGGACACGTTCACCCATGAGCACAACTGTGATCCAGTAGCAGCGAGATCCATAAGCTGAGAATGTTCTCCCAGCCAAGAAAGAAAGCAGAATGGAAAGCAGGCTGTCAGAGGGCTGGCTAGAGGCAGGAAATTCTGGCCATGTTCTTTTAATTTTCAAAATGCTTAACAGGAGGGCAATACCAGAGAAAATAAGCATAAGCTCAAGCTAAAATGGGAATGATTTCAGCCTGATCAAAAGAAGAAAGTCTGTGATCAAGGATACAGCAAATGCTGGACTGGAGCTCTGAGGGAGAACCACTCACCCAAGTGACAATATCTACAGCATTATGTATTGAGTGCTTGCTGTTTGCCTTGCTGTAAAGAGCTTTACTTTTACCTTTTAAAAATATGTAAATAATAAATAAATATATATATATATATAAGTAGTAAATAATTAATACCATATAAAATAATAAAAAGCATAGGTAGTAAGTAAATAGAAAATGTAAGCAATAAGTAAATAAATACTAGCGATCCAAATTTTAAATATTAGAAATAAAGTTGAATTTCCCCAGACCACACCCCTCCCCCGCTACATCTAATTTCTCTTCCAAAAAGTGCACAACACACTGGTCAATTTGCTCTGTGCTTTTCCAAACCATTTTCTTAAATACACATGCATGCATGCACACACACATACACACACACCCCGCCACCACCAGTACATATATCTGATAGGTAGCATTTTATTTATATATAATAGATGCTATCATACTATACGTATTATTCTACACTTACCATTTTTCATTCCAAATATATACATCTTGGTGATTTTTTCATATCAGTATTAATTGATCTACCTTTTGCAAAATATTCCATAATACATATCTAAATAGTTTAACTATTCCTTATTGTAGATATTTGGGCTGTTTTAAAGTTTTCCTATTACAGACAATGTTGAAAGTACCAACTCAAACCTGCAGTGTCATAGGGAACCCATTTCCTCCCACACTTGCCGGTCCTTGATATCATCATGGGGATCTTTGAGAACAGAGGAGACAACCTCACCTGTCCTGGGTGGTGTGGTCATTCACTTACTGGAAGGCAAAAGAGAAAAAATGTGTCATGGTCTACAGCAACCCTTTGATTCCATGACAATGGGGAAGAGGATTCTATGTGATGTTTTATGGAAAGATTACCTGGA
>NW_007731832.1:33945-46990 GCF_000696425.1 Galeopterus variegatus
TTGATTCCATGACAATGGGGAAGAGGATTCTATGTGATGTTTTATGGAAAGATTACCTGGAATGGGCATACTTCTAGAAAATATGTTCTCACCTTAATTTTGATATACACACTCACTGGAGGGAACAGAAGTGTCTGCAGGGGTCCGTGGCCTGCTTCAGTTGTAGGACAGTCAAAACTAGTTGGTGGAGGCACCTCTTTTCAGGTTATTTTTCCTAGTACAAATCAGAGTGCCATGGGAAATATTTATTTTAAGACGTTTTCCCATGAATTCACAGTCTTAGTGTGGGCTAGGACAAGTGCTGGACTCGGAGGACAGAGATTAAGGAGACATCAGCTGTCCTTTCAGGGAGTCCATAGCCAGAATCCATCGCCTTCCAATATAAACCACAGAGAGATACACAGTGGTTCCAGGTGGGGTCTGTCTTGCTGAGGAGAAACAGTGTCTTCCATCGCAAGTTTAGAGTACGATCGTAATTATTCGATATCTGGATTTTTTTTTTTTTCTCATGCACATTGCCAACCACTTCACCCCAAATGCATACTTTTCCTGGTCTGTGACTGTCTTGCCGAGTACACCTGGATTCTGCACCAGCTGCCATTTCAGAGCTGCTTTTAGGAGCAGCCTGGAGAACCGACAGCTGCTGGGAGCAGGGGCTTCCTCCGGCCCTGAGAATAATGTAATAATTGAAAACAGAGAGGCTCCATTTTCTTGTGACCCAGAGGAAAACAGATGTATTCACAAAGTGACCAATGACCCTGGGTCACTGCCCTCCCTTAAACTTTAAACCAGCCTAAAGTAAGATAATCTTTTTTTTTTTTAACTTTGAAAATCAAAAGAAAACTAACTACCCCTCGTTATAAGGATAAATCACAAGCACCAACTTTATAAATGAGCATATTACCTAAATTGTTACTTAGGTACTGACTCAATTAAATCTGCACATGGTAAAATCTGGATGTGCTATAGACAGAGCAATTTATCCATAGATGTTCACGTTTTTCCAAAAATAGAATACAGCATCTTCTACAGTTGCTCTTCCATGTTAGTTCTTATTTTTCTAGAGAACAATCGCTCCATCTANACCAACTTTATAAATGAGCATATTACCTAAATTGTTACTTAGGTACTGACTCAATTAAATCCGCACATGGTAAAATCTGGATGTGCTATAGACAGAGCAATTTATCCATAGATGTTCACGTTTTTCCAAAAATAGAATACAGCGTCTTCTACAGTTGCTCTTCCATGTTAGTTCTTATTTTTCTAGAGAACAATCGCTCCATCTAGTAGACATTTGTTATCTTCTCCCCCGCCTCCCACCATCCAGATAAGAAGGACATTTGAGGGGTGAGTAGTTCACTGGGATATTCAGGGGCAGTTGGTGAACTGAAGAAGAGAGACACAGCCATCTGCATAAAGTTGACATACCAGCCAGCACCTCAATAGCCATCCTTGTTCCTCTGCCACCAGGAGCTCAATGTGGAGGGATGGGCCTTCCTCCAGGGTCACTAATGAACTCTGGGCAGGTGGAGGTAAAATAAGCCTTGGATGGAACCCATCACTGCCAAACTCACAGAGACTTGTATCTGCCAATTGGGACGATACCCATCATAAATTGGAATTGCCCATTATGATGGCCCACCCTCGCCAAAGGAGACTGGCTACAAACCAACAGCTCCTGGCATGGATGACTTTGAACAACTGACCTAGGAGCCAAACTTGGATTGTAAAAATGCTCATAATCTTTGACCTAGTAATTCTACTAGACATTATTTGAAGAAAATGATCTATTTATCTATTTACACATAAACACACAAACACAAAGATAAATAAATATATAAGATTGTTCTTTAACGGTTATTTATACTAAATAAAAATTGGAAACCCAAAGTGGCATACAGTGGAGTATTGATACTATTAATTTTTGTACATTCAAAAGATGGCAACCAATTTAGTCTTCAAAAGTCGTAATTTTGTTTAGTTAATATTATAGTAAATGCTCAAGATAAAAAATGTTAAATGGTTTATAATTGTATATTTAATATGATACCAATGTAGTTACTTTGTGTAGATGGGTGTGTATTTCTACGGCACCCCCCAAAAATATTTAAAGGTGGTAGGATTATTAATTCTTCTTTTAAAATATTCTTCTTTTTTAACTCTTCTGTATTTTTACTTCCACAATGAACATATATTACTGTTAGAAAATAAATATGCATTTAAAAAATTTTTAGTCTCACAAGTGAAGATTAGCTCTCATCAGTCCGCATCCCCTGAAGACATTTACTCAACTCTTAATTGTATTATTTTAAAAGGTACAAACCCCAATTGTCTCAAACTACCCTAAGCCTTTCGTGGCTTTATCTAAAGATAAGTCTAGATCTGTAGAATTTAAAATTTGAGTTTACTAATCCCTTAATACTACCTTTGAAACATTTAGCAGTTTCAAATATCTCTGTACTTAGAAAGTCAGGAAATCAGAACAATCTGGTTTCCCCAACTTCAGATACTAAGTGTACCAATCTTGATGGGTAACAGTTTTCAAATGTTTTACTTATGTCCATTTATTTATATTCCTCACAAAAATACCTGCAACGCCATCAAGAGGAACATTTCAAAGCATGAGGTGTTGCTTTAATGTAACATGAAATTTGGGGAAATTCTTCTGCAGATTTTTGCAAACGTACCCATGGACTACCAATTACATTTGCCAACTCTTAGTTGCTGTTCAGTTTAGTAAATTAACACATACTACTTTAAAGCTGCCTCTTTCATGTACAACAGTAATTAATTATTTAATGAATATGTAAATTCCAGGCCAACATAAAAGGAAAAAAAATTTTTTTTTAATTTCTTGTAATTTCTGAAGGAAAAAGGAGTTTCCAAATATATGACTCAAATGATCTCTGATTTTTTTTCATCTTCTTCTTGCTCAGATCTTAGTGTTAAGTTTGAAACTGGGCCTAGGAGACAACCTCCCCTTGGTCAGGAACAAAGCTGGCCTCGATAAAATTGGAAAGGACAAACTTTTCCTTCAGAAGAGTCTCTGGTTTGATGCTTGTCATTGGCACTTCCAGCCTTGCTTACTTCAGACTTCTAGTGCCTTCTACGCCTCTTTCTTTTCAAACCCCATCAAAACTCTGTTTTCAGAAAAAAAAAAAAAAGCCAACAAACAAAACTGGGAAACAGATTCAGTTTAAGTACGGTGGAGGAGAGACAATTAAGCTCAAGAATCAAGAATCAAGCAATGAGCAGGAAGCAGTTTTGAGAGGAGTAGGGGAGGGGAGGGAGAGAAGGGGATTGGGAGGAAAGGGCCAGCAATGGCAGCCCCAGTGTGACCCGAGGGGTGCTAGTCCCCAGCAGTGCGGTGACGCTGGAAGTGCTTGGGTTTCCGTGCCAGACAGCCCTGGTTTCAGTCTCTTGGGACCTTGGACAGATTAAACTATTTGAGCCTCTGTGTCTTCATCTGTAAAATGGGAAGACTAACGAGAATCCTTTGACTGAAGGCCCCAGCCCAGGGCCTGACATATAAATCAATGCTCAAAATGGCTCGTATCATCATAATACTAATTATGATTATATTTACATTTATAATAGCAAAAGGATTAAAGAGGACTGTTCCCTATTCCACTTTTCTGATAGAGAAAGTGAACACCACACTGAGGCCGGTATTTTGAGGGTTATGAGAAAAGTAAATACTTTTGTGTCTGCAAATAATCTTTTCCTGCTATAAGAAACCTATATCTATCGATCAGATACAAAGCATGTGTATCCATTATTTTTCAAGGGAAAGGTCTAAACAACAGAAATACCCAGAACAAAAATGCAAAATTAAAACAACAGGATTATGTCAATTCATGCTGTGAAGTTTTTTTTCTCATTTGCTCACTATCTGTCACTGCTGACTACCCTTAGGTTTTTGAACACTTTCAGCCACAACCTAATTTTCTATGACCATTTGGTTTTGATCTCACAGGATGTGGCCTTGTTCTTTTCTGAAGACCCACAACTTTGTCCCTGTGCATGATTTAAGACAATTATCACATTCTGCCTTGACTTACAGTCACGTGTCATTATATTTCTGCTCCTGACCCCTAGCCCCGGCCACCTTCCTCAGTAGCATTCTTATACACATTGCCCCATCCCATGGGCCAGACTGTCTTTGTGCATGTCCTATGACTCAAACCAGGCTTTGGTCTTCTGAGAATCTTCCCTACCTGGAAAGGGCTTGGTGCTCAATAAAAGTAAATGAGAAGGGAAGGGGAGATAAAGAAAGTGAAAAGTAAAGATGGATATTTGAGATCTAATATTTTCCCAGATATAAACATAAAAAATAAAACACATTTAAGCTTCCTGATTGTTAGAGCCTAAGAACATGACTATGTTACTGATTTCCTAGAATTTTGTTTACTCCAGGTGACACCAGAACCCTGTAATTATTTCATTCCATTTCCTCCTTTACTCAGAAGCATTATGTTGGGAAGATGTCAGAATTGAAAGAAAGTCACTTGCGTCATTCCGGGACACAGAGAGCCAGGGAAGGCCGTGAAGGGAGGGTTCTCATGCATGTATATCTGATAACAAGAACTATCACAAAAGACTGCAAAAATCACAACCTTGCACAAAGGCCACAGCAACCTTGCACAAACAATTCTTCTGTGAGGACATCTGACCAGCGACCTTGGACTGACACCATTCTCGTTATTAGCCAAGGATAATTATCTCAAAGCAACTTACCTAACCCTCCTCATTTAAAAACCCTTGTCTTCCTTTACCTCCCTGAATATTTACATTGCGATGCTTGATCAAGAATAAAAATTGTTTTCTTTTAGAGAGCCTCTCTCTCTCTCTGTTATGAGGATGGTGTCCGTGTAAAGGAAAAAACAAAATATTCATCTCACACTCAACACAGAACACTTCTGTGACCAAATATGTGGGGGGTTTTCCCCACACACCAAGCAGTTCTACAGTGGACACCAACTGGGTGTCCTATAATTGAAATCAATTCTGACACTATCTACCAGGAGATAGTGTCACATCCACAGGTTAAGTAAGGGCTCAGTCCCACAAGACTATCCCAACTTTAGATGCCAATTGCAAGTTCTAGGTTGTGTGTGGCCTGTGCTTCTGACTAACTAGCTATAAGTCAGGATTCCCACTTGGTTTCAGTAATTTGCTAGGATGGCTCACAGAACACCACAAGACTATCCCAACTTTAGATGCCAATTGCAAGTTCTAGGTTGTGTGTGGCCTGTGCTTCTGACCAACTAGCTATAAGTCAGGATTCCCACTTGGTTTCAGTAATTTGCTAGGATGGCTCACAGAACTTAGGGAAACACTTTAACTATGTTTACTGGCCTGTTATAAAGGATATTACAGAGCATACGGATGAACAGCCAGATGACGAAATGGATAGGGGAAGGCAGGGGAACGTGTGGAACTTTCGTGCCCTCTCTGGGCAAACCACCCTCCCAGGACCCCCCCGTGGGTTCAACATTCCAAAAGCTCAAGGCTTGTTGTTAAGAATTTTTATAGAACTTCGTCTCCAGCCCTGTCCTCCCAGTGGTCGGTGGGTGGGGCTGAAAGTCCCAACCTTCTAATCACTTGGTCTTCCTGGTGATCGGCCCCATCCTGAGACTATCTAGAGGCCCCACGTTAAGTTACCTCATTAATCTAAACTCAGGTGTGATCAAAAGAGGCTCATTATAATAACAAAAGACATTTCTATCAGTCAGTACATTCCAAGAGTTTCAGGGACTCTGTGACAGGAACTGAGGATAAAGACCAAATATGTTTTATCTTATACCACCCTTTGGAATCAAAGGAGGACGTCATCTGTATTGACAGGGTGCTCTCGCTTGCCTTCTATATGAGCTCAAACACTACTTCCCAGAATCCACGACGGATGAGCTCATGTCCTATAAGCTGTTTCCTCCTGGGTTAATACAGCATTTGTAGTGACTTGGGACATTTACAATGGGCTAGAGGCTTTTGTACAAAGCACCTTGTCATCTTTATTGCCTCTCTTTAAAGAAATATTTGCACAATTTTTATTTTATTAATAGATATATTTTTCTTGTAGCAAGTAAGGATTATTTGCAGGCACTGAAGTATTTATTTTTTCCCATAACCTTCAAAGTATTGGCCTCGGGTTTGGAATTCACTTTCCCCTATCAGGAAAGTGGGATAGAGAAAATTCCTCCAACGTGACCAGTGAAGAAAAACAGGACAGTTTGGGAGCTGGCTTTTAGCACCTTCAGTCATGTTAACATCTCTGTCTTGCCAGAGCAAGAAGGGCACATTCTGACCTTCTGTACATTACCCTCTCTCATTACCACGCTTCACTTCTACGGGAGCCAAGGATGCCCACAAACTTGGAGAGAGTTGGGAGAGAGTCAGAAAAGACTGTAGATAAAAAAATCTCCTAAATCAATGCAAAATAATAATAATAATAATAATAATAATAATAATAATAATAATAATAATAATAATAGGGAGCCAAGGATGCCCACAAACTTGGAGAGAGTTGGGAGAGAGTCAGAAAAGACTGTAGATAAAAAATTTCCTAAATCAATGCAAAATAATAATAATAATAATAATAAGGCAAATCAAAAGGAATCAAAAAGCCAAGCATGTTACTGTTAAATTAGACTTTTAAATATGCTATTGATATCAGAGGAGTTTCAGTGCAATTGTTTCCTTAAGTTTGGCAGGGAAATCATTAACCATTTGATAATGCATTTATACAGATTAGTGAATAAATGAGTGGCACTAAGGCCACATGGCAGTGGACGAAAAGGAAAAAAGACAGAGAAGCAGGAGAAAGCAGAGAAAAGGAAGGAGAAATTTCCTCTCTGCAGGCCACACAAAACATGAATCCAGGAGTTCTGGTTATTTCAAGCCTCACTCTTTGGATTCTCGCCTACCTAAATGGCAAGTCATTTTAAGAGCTTCAAAAACCTTGCCAGGCACAAAGATAGAAACTTACTCTCGTATCAAGCAGCTTTTAATAGATGTAAACTGGGGGCAGATATGAGTGTTGCATAACTTCAGGCTTATGGTATTCACTTGGTTGTCATTTGATGAACTGCCAGGTGCCCCCTGTCATCACTGGGCACCGGGAAGCAGAGTCCAGATACAGAATAGCGGTCAGGGGAGCCCTACTTCATGGGGCTTCAGGGGTGTGACTTTACAGTTTTCAATCCACATGGCTCCCAGGTGAAATGGTTTCCCCACTGCCTCCTGATTACAGCCGCAGCAATCCAGGTTTAGAGACACTGAGCCCTGCTTTCTCTTGCCATTAGCATAAGAGTAGAGCTGGGAAAAGCCAGCAATGCAGATACTACCAACCACTTCAAGTAAGCCAGAGAAATACAAGTCTATCACAGGAAAACATTCCTGCGAATGGGCTATTTTTATGTATCTTTTCTTAACTGGCCATTTTCTATAGTTAAATGTGTCACTTGTGTAAACCTTCAATACCAGTACCCTGACCCAGCCATCCTGCTTTGCCTTATGATTCTGTGGTTGAAATGTTCCCACATCACTCAGTCAATTAATTATCCACCAAATTTTTCATTGAGCGGCTATGCACTCCTGTCAAAACACTATATAAAAGACTACAGGGAACACAGAAATGAATGAGATGTGGTCCCTGTCATCAAAGATCATGTGTTTACCATGCTTAATGTTTGCTCCCTAGCAGGAATTCCTAAATCACCTCTCTCTACACTCAAAAGACCACTTGTATTATTTTTTAAGGCAATTTGAGACCTTTGCAGTCATCTCAGCCAACATGAGTGTTAAGCCACTGCCAACTTCCTTGAGAAACAGGTACCTTCTTTATTCACCCACCACCCACTAGATGTGCCCCCCTTCAAGATCTCCAGGAAGGTGCTTGCAGCCCACACACTTGTTTCAATGGCAATGGCCTGCTCACATGTCTCCAGACCTGGGGTTGTACCAATCACTCATTTTGCAAAATTTCCCATGTTATTGTATCACCCCCACCCTCCCCCCCCGAAGAACTGTATGCAGCTTTCTACTGACTGTGAAATCAAATCTATATTCCTCCGTAGTCACCCAGATCAGGACCCCATCAAGGCAGTAACATAAAATTAAGAGATGTGGCAGAACTAAAATAATTTAGCCAGTGGAGTTCCCAACCAGGTCTGAACGTGTTAACTGAGAGTCACATTTGAACTGGCCTCACCTGCAGTATTTGGGGCTGCATTAATTTTTTGTAACTGGCAGCCCACCTTTGTACATATAAATTGGGTAATTACAGTAGTAAATAGGAATTTTTGCGTTCAGAATCAGCACCTGTAAATAACAAGAGGACAGGGAAGAAGGCCATTGAAATTTTGGCCCTTCCTATTTGAAAGCCGCACTTTCTAGACGGTTTGAATACTGAGAGGTCTGAGGGGACCTAACAGGAACGGGCAGTGGTGGGGAGGGAAAAGTACCTAACCGTTTTGTTTGTACATTATTTTCTATTTAAAGATAATAATGTGGTACAGAAAGGTTGAAACAAGAAAATTATACATTTGGTCATCTCATCTTAACTTCCAGCAGAGTAACAATTGTCACNAGAAGGGCACATTCTGACCTTCTGTACATTACCCTCTCTCATTACCACGCTTCACTTCTACGGGAGCCAAGGATGCCCACAAACTTGGAGAGAGTTGGGAGAGAGTCAGAAAAGACTGTAGATAAAAAATTTCCTAAATCAATGCAAAATAATAATAATAATAATAATAAGGCAAATCAAAAGGAATCAAAAAGCCAAGCATGTTACTGTTAAATTAGACTTTTAAATATGCTATTGATATCAGAGGAGTTTCAGTGCAATTGTTTCCTTAAGTTTGGCAGGGAAATCATTAACCATTTGATAATGCATTTATACAGATTAGTGAATAAATGAGTGGCACTAAGGCCACATGGCAGTGGACGAAAAGGAAAAAAGACAGAGAAGCAGGAGAAAGCAGAGAAAAGGAAGGAGAAATTTCCTCTCTGCAGGCCACACAAAACATGAATCCAGGAGTTCTGGTTATTTCAAGCCTCACTCTTTGGATTCTCGCCTACCTAAATGGCAAGTCATTTTAAGAGCTTCAAAAACCTTGCCAGGCACAAAGATAGAAACTTACTCTCGTATCAAGCAGCTTTTAATAGATGTAAACTGGGGGCAGATATGAGTGTTGCATAACTTCAGGCTTATGGTATTCACTTGGTTGTCATTTGATGAACTGCCAGGTGCCCCCTGTCATCACTGGGCACCGGGAAGCAGAGTCCAGATACAGAATAGCGGTCAGGGGAGCCCTACTTCATGGGGCTTCAGGGGTGTGACTTTACAGTTTTCAATCCACATGGCTCCCAGGTGAAATGGTTTCCCCACTGCCTCCTGATTACAGCCGCAGCAATCCAGGTTTAGAGACACTGAGCCCTGCTTTCTCTTGCCATTAGCATAAGAGTAGAGCTGGGAAAAGCCAGCAATGCAGATACTACCAACCACTTCAAGTAAGCCAGAGAAATACAAGTCTATCACAGGAAAACATTCCTGCGAATGGGCTATTTTTATGTATCTTTTCTTAACTGGCCATTTTCTATAGTTAAATGTGTCACTTGTGTAAACCTTCAATACCAGTACCCTGACCCAGCCATCCTGCTTTGCCTTATGATTCTGTGGTTGAAATGTTCCCACATCACTCAGTCAATTAATTATCCACCAAATTTTTCATTGAGCGGCTATGCACTCCTGTCAAAACACTATATAAAAGACTACAGGGAACACAGAAATGAATGAGATGTGGTCCCTGTCATCAAAGATCATGTGTTTACCATGCTTAATGTTTGCTCCCTAGCAGGAATTCCTAAATCACCTCTCTCTACACTCAAAAGACCACTTGTATTA
The DNA here is from genome assembly GCF_000696425.1 of Galeopterus variegatus. NCBI lineage: Eukaryota > Metazoa > Chordata > Mammalia > Dermoptera > Cynocephalidae > Galeopterus > Galeopterus variegatus. Next base: position 43,859 of record NW_007731832.1, read on the forward strand.
TTTTTTAAGGCAATTTGAGACCTTTGCAGTCATCTCAGCCAACATGAGTGTTAAGCCACTGCCAACTTCCTTGAGAAACAGGTACCTTCTTTATTCACCCACCACCCACTAGATGTGCCCCCCTTCAAGATCTCCAGGAAGGTGCTTGCAGCCCACACACTTGTTTCAATGGCAATGGCCTGCTCACATGTCTCCAGACCTGGGGTTGTACCAATCACTCATTTTGCAAAATTTCCCATGTTATTGTATCACCCCCACCCTCCCCCCCCGAAGAACTGTATGCAGCTTTCTACTGACTGTGAAATCAAATCTATATTCCTCCGTAGTCACCCAGATCAGGACCCCATCAAGGCAGTAACATAAAATTAAGAGATGTGGCAGAACTAAAATAATTTAGCCAGTGGAGTTCCCAACCAGGTCTGAACGTGTTAACTGAGAGTCACATTTGAACTGGCCTCACCTGCAGTATTTGGGGCTGCATTAATTTTTTGTAACTGGCAGCCCACCTTTGTACATATAAATTGGGTAATTACAGTAGTAAATAGGAATTTTTGCGTTCAGAATCAGCACCTGTAAATAACAAGAGGACAGGGAAGAAGGCCATTGAAATTTTGGCCCTTCCTATTTGAAAGCCGCACTTTCTAGACGGTTTGAATACTGAGAGGTCTGAGGGGACCTAACAGGAACGGGCAGTGGTGGGGAGGGAAAAGTACCTAACCGTTTTGTTTGTACATTATTTTCTATTTAAAGATAATAATGTGGTACAGAAAGGTTGAAACAAGAAAATTATACATTTGGTCATCTCATCTTAACTTCCAGCAGAGTAACAATTGTCACTAAATTACCATACTTGTGTTGAACATAATTTGTTAGGAGTTGATGGCCTGAAATCTCACATTTATCCTGAGACCCAAGAAGAACCTGTAGGGGGAAATCACATACTCTGTATTTCTGGAAAGAACATGGGTGACAGATGTCTTCACTGAAGACTAACTTTGCCAATCAGCCATTATTTGTAAAATGCTGTCCGCTATGCATAGAAATACGTATGTGTAGATCTGGAGCATACCACTTAAGCTCCCAAGACCTCACTTCTTGCCATAAGAAAATTGACTGTGTGGGAAATGAAACTAACATTGTGGGAATGCCTTACAATGTGCCGGGCTATTTACCTATGTCATCTGATTTCATCTTAACAGCACCGCAAGCCAGATACCGTTTGTTCCCATTGTAAAAATTGGGAAACTAAGAGAGGTTAAATAACCTATTCAAACTCACTTAGCTGGGGAGTGGCATAACTAGTACTTAAAACCAGTTGGTCTAAGCAGGTGATTCTTAACTAGAGTGAAGGAGATGGAAGGAGGCCTATTATCTCTCAAACTACTCCCTAAGCTATATGCTTGGGAGGCAGGACAACACAGCCACCATTGCTGTTAGGAACATGTCACATTCCTCAATGACATTAATGCACAATCCAAGACCAAAAACCCTGGTCTAGCTTTGAAACTCTGGCACTATATCACACTGCTTCCTGGCCATTTTTAAGGTCTTTTCCAACAACAACCAAAAGAAAAAAAAAAAAAATCAAAATTTTTAATCAATGGCCACAAAGCTCTTGACAATCCAGGACCTTTGGATCTAGTGTATGCCACGTTTGGTCTCTAACATTGTTTTCCAAGCCAACATAATATTTGAACTAGTCATAGAGATGTCACAGGACCTGAGAGGCGATAGAAATGACTTCCTTGAGCAAGTTTACCCCACTGGACTTAACACCATGCCTCTCCGTGTTATTCTCTCTTTTATATTAAGGCATCACAGACGTTTGCTAAAATGTAAATTACATCTGGGAGCTTACCCGTCTTGACCATTAGCATTCTTTGAGACCCCTGCACTTGAGCTTTTTAAACACACACGCTGCAGTCCACAGCAACTAGATTTAGTTGATCAGATTACTCCTAGCAGAGTGCAGATCCGAAGGGGGTGGGCTGGAAAGCAAGTGGGTTTTGATGGGAAAATGAGATCAGTGCAGATGCGGAGCCCTGGGCGCTTCCTGTGGGGCCATCAGGGTGGGACCACTGAGCAACCAAGCATGGGAGGGGGGCTCCAGAGAGAACAAAGCCTCCCACTTCTCAGCAGGCTCTGAGGGAGCTGTGCTCACCCACACTCCCACTTAACGGATCTGACATTTAGAACCCATTTTCTATACAGCAGGTTCTTTCTCAAGAAAGAAAGAAATGTGGTCACCCCAGCAGCCATGTGAGGGCTATGCTGGAACAGGAAGACACATGCACTCTTGGTGGCTTGGGATCCAATTGCTCAAGAAAGTTTACTCGGAGACTCTTCCAGCTCTCAAAAGGCGCCTTCCACATGTGAGTGGGGCTGAGTGTGTTTATGCAAATATCTAAGGTCTGACTTAGCCACGGTTTATCAGTGAAATCCTCCTTAATGACACTGAAGAGCAAAATGTGGCTCTGACAGGGGACCTTTGACCAACTATTTATTTGAATTGTTAATACTATACATTAAACAAATGAGTGGCTATTTGTAGGCTTTGAAGTTGTTTTTACTTCAATAGCAACATTTACGTTCAGCGCAACACACACTCCCCAGGAAAAGAAAGGCAGCCCTAGGCCATGGACATACTGCATAGTGCCAGAAAATTGTCAAAAGACACACCATAAATATAAATTGGTAGTCAAGCAAGATGCTAATGACAACCATGATGATGATAGTGATAGGGGCAAGCTCAGCCACAAACATTCAATGCCATGCCCTCGTTAACTCTGGATCCTCCCAGCAACCATAGAGACAGGTACGAACAGTATCCTCATTTTATGGACAAAGAAACTCAGGTACAGAAAGACTAAGTCTGTTGTCCACAGTCACATGTTGAGTCAGAGGTGGAACGAAATCCCAACCCAGGCAGCTGTTGCTTTGCCTCCCACGGATTTGTCACCTCTTTTCCCCTGGGTGACAGAGCCACCAAAGATTACTCAAAGCCCATCTCTTCTGAGCAGTGAGAAGCCTCGAAAAGGGGTTAATCTCCCAGAACCCTCAAGCATGAAGCATCCTTCCATTTGGGAAATTAACCACGAATTGGGGTTCTCTTCCCGCATTTATTCTCCAGAC
>NW_007731832.1:47864-48649 GCF_000696425.1 Galeopterus variegatus
AATTTCCTGTCCTTTGCAAGGTCAATATTTGAAACTCCAAGCCTTTGGAAAACCAGACCCTGTGATGTACATTTGTTTTATGCATACTCCACAGGCAGCTGGCTCCATGTCCTCTCTCTCTTAGCATCAGAATGGGCATGGAGAATCTGGGCTTAGCCATCTCTGAGATATCTTGTGGCCCTATTATACCACATAAGATTCATTCCAGTGCAGGTGGGGACAGAGGTATAAAATTAAAAGACAATGCAAATGGCCCCATGTCCATATTATTACATGCCCCCAAAAAGTGTTGAAAACTCCTGGAAGAGATCATTATTTACTCTTCTCCCACTTGTTTGGCATTTTACAGCAAAGACCTCCTAAATTGTGGGATTATAGATGATGGAAGCTCTATTTTTTCCTAAATAGCCTAAATAAATAACAAAAAGGTATCAAAAATAAAGACAAAAACTAATGAAACATTTTAAGGCTTTTCTCTGGGAATTCAATTTTTTTAAAAATTTTTTTGGGGGGGAATTAAATTTTAATATACACATGATTTCTTTTATCTCTGGCAAATTTTTGCAATACTCAATAAGAGATCTATTCTCCCCAGAGGTCAAATGAGGACTGGAAGTACCAGCTGGCTTATGAGAGGTTTTGCACGAAGGATCAATTTTCCTATAAAAATGAGCTTACGGGCCGGCCCAGTGGTGCACTGCTATAGTGCGCTGCTTGGGAAGCGCGGCGGCGCTCCCGCCGAGGGTTCGGATCCCACATACAGACTGGTTCCCGCTCACTGGCTG
>NW_007731832.1:49649-52503 GCF_000696425.1 Galeopterus variegatus
GGAAAAAGGGGGAAAAAAAAAAAAAATGAGCTTACTATTACCTTAAAGAAGTAGTATTCCAGTCCCTTAGTGTCCATGATAGGCTTTCTGAGTTGGGCCAGGCATGCAGCCTCGTACAATGGGTCTCACTACACATTACTCATATAGACTTGTAGATAAGGCATGAGTTGGGGAAGGTGAAAGGAAGCTTTTTGAAGAGAGAGGTCTAAACAGTATCTGAAAACTAATTTAAAATAACAAAAATACTATTTTCTGTTTTCTAAAGAGGTTTTGGGATAATTATCTTGTCTTTGAATACATGTATGTTAAAATTTATGTTCAAAAATGACCATAACATTTAGTAACTGTGTTACTATTCAATTGAATCCAATTTTGACAATAGCCATTGCTGTCACAGGGGCCTTTCCATAAAGTATTAACACCGCCTCAGGCTTCTGTGGCCTAAAAGGCATCATTTGTTCTAAGTACTGGCACTTTGCCACTTTTTTTCTGTCTTCAAGTTCCATATCCATATGTCTGTCTGGTGATGGGCTTTTCCATTTCCTTCTCTTGGTTCCACATTAACGTGTCCTGTCTAATGGCAAGTTTTTTCATTGACTCTCAAATGACCTTTAAGGTAGCACATGAAATGAGATCCTGGGATTCTACATGTGATTTCCAACTCTTATAGCTCGATATGAGCTTTTAAGCAATTGGGGGGGGATGTATGTGTGTGTGTGTGTGCGTGCACATATGTGTTTGTGTGTGAAAACTGAGTTGAACATCACTCAGAGACTTTGTATTCCCCAGGACCCCCAAAGCCTCAGGGTATGTTTCCTATTAGGGATTTATTTTCCTCTAACAAGTGATCTTTCTGGCCCCTGAAAGAGGTTCTATTGCCATTTAAGGTCTGCTAGAAGCTTGCTGAGATTGGATTGAGCAGGTGGTCTCTGAATACAGGCTTCAAGGCACATTATTCAAAAGGGAAATAAGATCAGGGCTGAGAAAATCTAGTTTTTGAGGTAGGTAGGAAGGAGTCAAGTTGTTGTTCTTGTTTGGCCTGTATCTTCACCTCCCTAGATAATACAGGAAAATCCTTCCCCTTTTCTATCTCTTCAGAGCATTCTGTGGACAATTATATGATGTGTTTGGAGTTTCCCTATATGCTTGCCTTGGAAGTATAAGAATTATTGGTATTATCATGATTTGACACTTACCAATGACCCTGTGTGAGATGGGCATTCTCTGGCTGACATGCAAATAATAATGCATCCAATTTGCTGCAGCTGCACCAAGTCACAGCCTGTCGATAAATAGAAATCCCGAAGTCACATACAAGCCGGCCTCATCCAAGCCATGGATCCCATCCCTATTTTTAGCTAAAACAGCTCTGCTAAAATGTGTCACCAAGTGCAAACCTCTTACAAACCTTCTCACCTGTGGCTCAGTCTTGCAATAACAGTACGTGCCATAGCAGTACAGAGTAAAAAGGTCACATTGAGCCATGTTACATTTTAAAAGAAAAAGTGAGCCCATGTGCTGGGTCCAATGGCCATACAAATCTGAAAGTCATTGTCTCCCTCTGGGCAGTAATCTATCCAACTGTCTCTCTGGCATTCTCACCAGGAGGCCTCTGCAGCTGCTCAAAGTTAACACAATGAAGACTGAGCTCACCCTCCTTTCTGCTGAGCACCCCACTTCCCCCACACACAGGCATACATTCAGTTTGAGGCAATTATCGGCAATTTCACTTTCTTCAGCAAATTGTCTCAATTTGGTTGTTTCATCCTTCCTGCCACAGCCAAGCTCCTGCCTATTGACTCTGATATATCTTTCACAGAATCCCATTTTCATCCCTGTCACTAGAGTCCAAATGCCAACATACTGATTATGCTTGCTGTGACAAATACTGTATCTCCTCAGCAGTCTCTTCAGGTCTCAGTCTCCTGAGAAAACAGCTCCCTCCCTCTCCCACCGTTTTCACAATATTGCACGCTAAGATAACCACCATTGCCATGTGAATCCCTTCACAGGCTCATCCTGGACATTTTTCATATCAGTCCTGCAGTGGTATTTTTTTCTTAAGTTCTGCTTCACCTGTTTCCTGCCTGTCTATGTGTCTCTGGCAGCCCCAGGTCAGCAGGACAAACCCTTCTGTCCCTGTAGGCTATGGCCAAGCTTAATTTTAGCACCCTACAAATTACAGTAAGTCCTGCTCATCAGATCAAAGCATTCATCCCTGCATGCTGGCCAGACTTGGGATGAATCTTCATGGCATGGCAAACAACCTCGAAAATTTCTTATGAGTCAGCTAAGGAGCACTCAGGCATGCGAAATCACAGGACGAGTTCATGTGTTCAAACATAATGACTTGGGCAGGATCATTTAACATGAAAGTGAGACTTGTTCTCTGGCTGCCACATCAGGCCAGGCTGAAGGACAGACTTTTGCAGAAGTCAAATATCTGGGAAGGACACCCACGTGATGACACGGCAGAGCTGTAAAAAAAGCTCCTTGGAATGTCACATTTAGGACACCCTAAAGCACACCCATTTGGGCAATCATAGCCTTTCTTCTGTTAGCAAATTTGCTGTCAGTTTGATAAAGAAGCTGGAGCCGAGCATCTCCAAAGCTCAGAAGGCCTGGTCAGTCCTGATGCCTGTGACTGTAAAAATTTCTGTCTCAAGCTTTTTCATTGAAAAACAGTCAACTGAATTTTTCCATAAATCTTATAGTCAGTTTGATAAAGAAGCTGGAGCCGAGCATCTCCAAAGCTCAGAAGGCCTGGTCAGTCCTGATGCCTGTGACTGTAAGAATTTCTGTCTCAAGCTTTTTCATTGAAAAACAGTCAACTGAATTTTTCCATAAATCTTAT
>NW_007731832.1:53105-54199 GCF_000696425.1 Galeopterus variegatus
AATTTCTGTCTCAAGCTTTTTCATTGAAAAACAGTCAACTGAATTTTTCCATAAATCTTATAACTCTTACTTCTTTCTGTTTTAGATATGCCCAATAAACCGTTTGGCTAGGACATGATTCCTGATTTATATCATCTCTTTATTGGCCTACTTTGCTATTAAAAAATGATTTTATTAGATGAATTTTTATTTACAGACCTCCTCTTGCCTCTTCCCAGTGGCATCGGGGAGAAATGTGTACACACAGTCAATTCCTATCTGTTCTCTTAGAGTATCTCTGGTATCCCAAGAATTTAAATGTTAGGGATGTTGACAGGAGAGCTGACATTTCCCATCTGAAGTCTGGAAGGAGATCAGTCCTGGAAATAGACAGGCTGATCTTGAAATAAAGTTCACGGAAATATGATTAAGAGCCACTTTCAGAGTCCAAGTATTACCAGGTAACAGAGGTAATGCAAGGCCCACTACGGGCAGCTAAAACATCAGAGAAATTGCTTTTTGCTCTTTTTCTTTTCTCATTCCCTTGCTTCACATGAAAATGTGGAAAAAGTAGATCGTTCCCTCTTCCTTTCACCCTACAACCCCTATATATTTTATTTATTACATTCCTATATATTGATTCTATTGCAAAAATTTTCTAATGCTCCAAATTAATCAAAATTTGATTAAAGTAATATGAATTATGAAAAGACTGTAAGGCCCAAAAAAGCTAAGGAGCTCTGAGTTCTCAGCACTTTGCACAGCTTGGCACATAGCAGGTTCATATTTGTTTGATAAGTGGATAAACAAAGGAATTGAAGAAATCTACTTTTACAAGCTTGGATTAGGAATTGAATGAGATGACTGCTCTTGGCACAGAGTAGATTTTCAATGCTTTCCCTTTCATTTCCCTACACTAAATAGCTAGAGAAATCTCTCTCTGTTTAAGGCTTCAAGTCAGTTTTCACAGACCGCAGGTCAGGAACACTCAGTTCATTACTGCACAGTCCACCAAAAACATCTAGGTCATCAAGCAAGGCCCAATATGCCCATGAGGAGAGTCTGAACCCAGATTACAAAATCCAATATTGCTCCACATTGCCTTAGCTCAAGAA
>NW_007731832.1:54671-55902 GCF_000696425.1 Galeopterus variegatus
ATATTGGATAATTCCAGATTTCACCACACTTTTTATTTAAGTGTGAGACAGTATCTTCCAGAGACAGTTTGAGTATAATCCTTCCCAAAGACATGGCAACAAACTTCAGACGTCTTGAGTTTCTTCCATCACTAGAAATCTTTGAACAGCTTTTTAAAATACTCACATATTGACCTAAAATTTTAAAAATGCATGTGCGGAAGCGTTACTTCATTCTTCAAATGAAAAGTTTTCTCATCTGGTAGGACTCAAATCGTTATCTATCCTGCATGAATATAGTCTGGCCAGAGGAAACCATGATTGAATAAATTTTCCACATTGAACTCCTTAGAACAGTTCCTACTAATCATTCATCATTTTCCTCACATAAAATGGGAAGACCAAATGGGAGTTTTATTTAGGTAAATGTTTGGCAGGTCATTAAAAAGTAAACATGGAAGGTCAGAATTGTCTAATGCAGCCCTGGATCACTAGTGGCACTAAAGAACTAAAAAGAAATGAAACTATTATGTAACAATTTTTTTTTTAGTTAAAGTTTCATTGATGAATTATATGAATCATTCATATTTACCTTTTTACACATACGTAAATAATTTATTGTATATATGTATATGTGCACATTATTCATAATTAAAACTTTGCTATCAAATGCAAACATTATTATAAACTACATGTAATGTTCCTCTAAAGAGCCTTATCCACTCATCCACTCCTTATCCACTCATCTGATGATGGACATTTGGGCTGGTTCCAACTCTTGGCTATTGTAAATAGAGCTGCAATAAACATGGGAGTACAGGTACCCCTATGACATGATGATTTCCATTCCTCCGGAATATACACAGCAGTGGAATGGCTGGGTCATATGGCAGATCTATCTGTAATTGTTTGAGGAACCTCCATACCATTTTCCATAAAAGCTGCACCATTTTGCAGTCCCACAAACAGTGTATGAGAGTTCCTTTTTCTCCGCATCCTCGCCAGCATTTATCATTCTCAGTCTTTCGGACATTAGCCATCCTAACTGGGGTGAGATGGTATCTCAGAGTGGTTATGATCTGCATTTCCCGAATGCTGAGTATGTTGAGCATTTTTTCATGTGTCTGTTGGCCATTCATATATCTTCCTTTGAGAAATCCCTATTCAGCTCCTTTGCCCATTTTTAATTGGGTTACTTGTTTCTTTGCTGTAAAGTTGTTTGAGTTCCTTGTATATTCTGGATACTAATCCT
>NW_007731832.1:56600-59247 GCF_000696425.1 Galeopterus variegatus
CAATAAAGTAAAATAAAGATAAATAAATAAAATTTAAAAATCAAAAAATAAAGAGCCTATTCTGACAACAAATGCTGTATTGCAATTCAATTCTGGCACTAACTACCTAGAGTTAAGTGTCGACCCATAAGTTAAAGGACAAGACCGCCCTCACTGCAGATTCCAGCCACAAGTGGTGTAGCCAGGACACCCACACTTTTGTCCAACTTGCTACAAATGCAGGGGGTTCCCATGACACCCTCAGGTTTAATAATTCACTGGAACAACTCACAGATTCAGGAAAGCACTATATTTATGATTGCAGTTTTATTATAAAGAATACAAATGAGAATGAGCCAAATAAAGAGACACATAGGACAAGGTCTAAGAGGGTCTCGAATGCACAGCTTCCATGTCCTCTCTGTATGGAATTAGGGTGTGTCACTCTCCTGGTATATCAATGCATTCACCAACCTAGAAGCTCTGCTGAGTTTCAGTGTCCAGAGTTTTTACTGGGGTTTTATTGCATAGGCATGATTGACAACTCAACCTCCTGACCCCCTTGTCTCTCTGGAGGTTAAGATGCCTCAAAGCCCCAACACTGTAATCACAGGGTTGGTCTTTCTGGCTGAGATCCTGAGCCATCTCATTAGCATAAACTCACATGTGATCCAAAGAGTTAGTATAAGAAAGACACTCTTTATCATGAAGAAAATTCTAAGGGTCTTACAAGCTTCATGCCAGGAAAAATGGACAAAAACCAGGCAAATTCTTTGTTATATCATAGAGTCCAATGGCACAAAATTAAAAGGAATCAAGTAAAGCAATTCTATACACAGCCAGCCTATCTTGGTCCAGGTACCTGATTTTTCTTATGACCTGACTTAAAGGCCAACTTTAGAGTTAAAAGGATAGAATGACCTACTTATCTTCCAAGCTGTCCTCCATAATCATTGATTGCCTCAGCTATCTTTAAAATTTGTATTATCTAATTAAAACCCCTAAAAAGCTACATGTGAGAATAAACCTGGCAGCAATCACTGCAACCAAGTAATCCAAGTTCACATCACTAATAAGGGGACAATGAGCATCACACTCCTCCTAATATAATGCACGAAGAAGGATACAACATTACTTCTGTGGTATTACTACCAAAAAATTCTTAGCTTGAATCTATTCATGAGGAGACATCAGGGAAATATACATTAGGTCATGATTTACAAAATAACTGGCATGTACTCTCAAAAATGACAAGGTAACAAAAAAGGACAGACTGAGGAATGGGTCCAGATGAAAAGAAACTAAAAAGATGTGGCAACTCCGTGGAATTTCTTACCCTAGGTTGAACTGGGACAGGGAAAAAAGTCCTGTAAAGGACATTATTGGATCAATTTACACAATTTTTATATGGACTACATACCAAATGATATTATTATGCTAATGCTATATTTCTTGATTTTGATAACAGAGATATACAAATGTAGGAGAATTTTCTTGTAAATGATAAAACAAATTGGTAAAATGTAAGCAATAAGTGATATTCTTGGAAAAAGATATACAAAAAATTTTTGAACCATATTTACAACTTTTTGTTCAGTTTAAAATTATATCAAAATAAAATGCTTCTAGAAATCCATGTGTGAAAAGAAAAGAAATGTAATGTTGCAAAGAAAATACATAACTGGTCTAAAAGAAACACTGATGGAGGTGCTGTGATTTTGGTCCTCTCGTCCTTATTCTAACTTGGACACCTCAATAAAAGAATGCTCTCATTTATCATTTTCAACCTTAAGATTTTTTCAAAACTTTTCTCAATTTAAATCTCTGTTTTCCCCATTCTTGCTGAATGGGGAAACTTTTTTTTTTGTTTTGCACTTAGCATGTACAGAGTCCTTTGCTTTGTACTGCAGGCAACGCAGCATTGAGCAGAGCATGTTTCCTACTCAATGAGCTTCTAAGTATGGTAGGGCGGATAGGCCTTATTATATTTAACTGTTTACATGCAATAAGAATTGAAAAACTAAAAGTGATGCAAAGTGCTATAGAGCACACAAGTCTGAGGTCCTGCTACATCTTGCCATAGAGGAATTGGTAAGGGCAGCACAAGGCAGAAGGCACCTGCTCTTCTCTGCCCCATAGGCAGAGGTGCGCGCTAGAGCCTGGACAGCCTTGACACTGCCCTTAACTGCAAAGGAGTGTTCACATCATTTCCTCAGTATTTCTTTCAGTATCGGGGGCTGGCAACTTGAGTTGAAAGGAAGTCTCATAATCATTTCCTCTTCTATTTTTCCTCTTCTTTCCTGTCCTCCAGTGTGCCAAGGGCAAGGGTGAATTCATGCCTAATCATTCCATCGGAATCCAGTGGGCAGGAATTGAAATTTAGCTTCAACTTCTGATGAGCCTTGGAAACCCGATCCAGGCTTCGGTTTGGCCAGAATCAGAAGCAAAGATAAGTAAACCCTGGCGCAGGTAAGAATGAAATTTGGTTAATGACCTTTTGATGGAATTGACAAAAGGAAATTCATTTTTTGAACTGTTTTTTTATTGAAACATAATTGATTATATGTATTTGTGGGGTAAAGATTAGAATATCAATACCTATGTACAATATGTGGTGATCAAATCAGGATAATTAGTATACTCATGTTTACAAAATGTAATCAGTCTT
>NW_007731832.1:60195-64772 GCF_000696425.1 Galeopterus variegatus
TCGGATCCCACATACAGACCGGCGGCTCACTGGCTGAGCGAGGTGCGGGCGCAACACCGAGGGTTGCGATCCCGTTGCCGGTACCGGTCCAGTACGGGCGCGACACTGAGGGTTGCGATCCGTTGCCGGTCACGAAAAAAGACAAAAAGGAAAAAATAAATAAATAAATAAATAAATAGGTTCTACTTTATGGGGGGCTTCAAAGGATATGCATCACCTGCACTCTTAACTGGCTTGTGAACTCCCTTTCCATCTGTTCTCACTTCTCCTTTCTCCATCTAAAACCAAAATGAAAAGAGAAATGAAGGAAGTTAAACCCATAAGCCAGTTTACCGCCCCTGAAAGCAATGAAAAAAATCATTAAACAAAAATGAAGTCTGTTTAGGCAAACTGGGGAAGCCACCTACATATATAGATTGAACTAACCAAGAACTTGTGTTTCTGGGATTCCATCTTTCGCGTGGTTCTCAGTTGGATGCCTCACCATCCCACCAGCTATTAATCACTGGTTAATACCCATCCCACTAGGTATTAACCAGTGATTTATTTGGGCCATCTTTCACCTCTGATTTAAGTGTTCTCTCTATCTCCTTTTTTGTTTTCTCACCTCTTAATGCCTGACCTTTTCAAGACCTCGTATAAAACCGCATATCATCTTTCATACTTGAACCTTCTTAGTCTGCTCCCCAACAAGCCTCAAATTTCTTTTCTTGCCTTTTACTTTGTTTTGGCTATAATTATTTACATGTCAGTGTTGTCCTTCTCTGGTACCTGTTTTCCATTTCCCTTTTCGCCATCTGCTGTGACTGTTGACTCTATAACTACATTGAACTACATATAGCTACATTAAAAACCAGGACTTATTTGGGATACAGGTTGGAGGAAATGTGATGCATAAAAGAAAATGGCCCCACCACATGGTGGGATCTTCAGCTTCCATCGTTTGCTGCCCCATCGTGGGCTGGCTTGAAAGAGGCATCTTGTTCCTACCACTTACCTAACATGATGAGTTTACTGTCAGTACAAAACCACAAAGTAGGTTAGATACACAACAGGAGGAGAGAAATTTTAGAAGTTACTAGAATGAAAAAAATAACAAAAAACAGATTTTATGGTTTTCTTTATTTTTTATTTTTAATTACAGAGTAGTGAAAAATATAAATGTGACTATAATAAACCTTAAACAGATTGGTACCAGAAAAAAAAAAAAAAAAGCCTTCTCTCATTAGGCAAATTGATAGTGCTTATTCCTATTTAAATAGCTCTTTAGGTCCCACCTTCAATGGTATTTTATGGGACAGCAAAGTAAACAAAAACTTTCCTTTTTTTCACTTAAGCTGACAGCATTAAGAATGCATTTTTGTTAGTGGAACTTGGTGAAAGTCAGTGCCAAAGGGATAAACTTTCTGGAAGTTTGTCATGGTAAATCAAAATGTGTGTCATGGGTTAAGGAATGGCAGAAGATACATGAAAACCTGACGCTGATCACTTGGTTACAAATGACTTGCAGATGTTAAAATGTGTTTCCCTAAAAAAAAAATAAGACAAAATGCCAGGCTGCCTGGCATGGAGGAGCCAAGCACCTGCCTGAAAACAATGAGGATTTAAATAAGCAGCAACAACCTACATACTCTTGAAACTTCCTTCCTTAAAGCTTACAATAGCCTCTTCTACATTCTTTCTTCACACAAAGTACAAATTCCTAGACTGACAGCGCATAAAGTGTATACTTGTAATTTCTTTCTCAGTCCAATTGAGATGTACTCGTTTTTGCAACTTTCGTCACATTGTGATTTATAAGGACCTGATTCCAATTCTCTCATTTCTGTACCGATTGCAGAATACTCCTTCAGAGCAACTTTGCAGAGCCTGACATTGGACTCTAAATGACTAGCAGCTGCCTGCTTGCTCTTCAAGTTCATGGTAGAGATCCAGGCAAATTATCATAATGTGACAAATGATATTGAAATAGACCCTCCAGTTTGAGAGAGATCTACCCTTATGTTGGACTGTTTCTCAAAACAGACTAAGCAAATTCCTAGGAGCCCTCTAGCCAAAAATGAAGGCACTACAGCTCACGTACTGGAGAAAGCAAGCTTACTTCTTAGGTTGAGAGGCAAATACCCAATTACCATCTAGGATCATCAGACCTCACTGAGACCCAAGTTTCACATTTATAGGCAATCTAATGAATGAATTAGTCAAAGGATTTGCAGACTCTGGGAGCACACGCAAGAGAGAAAATGAATTATGAAAGCCCATGAAGATTAATCAAACATCCTGAAATTCTTATCTTACTGTGAATGTTGTAAAGACATCATTGTAACAAGGTTCAAGGTACATTGTAGTTAGACTATGTGTGTATGTAATTTTGACTCAAAGACCAAAACAAGAATCTCTTTAAAAGTTCTTTTAAAATAAACTTAAGAAGATATCAGTCAGTAAACTACTAAAGAAGGAGACTATAGTTAGGCATTACTGTTAAAAGAAATATCCCCCCCCCAAATAATTCATATGCATATATTTTATTTGTGCTTTGGGAGGATATTAATTTCCAGTAGCAATTGGTGTGGGGACTTTTGGAATTTGGGTTTATGTTTATTCTTGGTTAAATGTGAGTTAAATGCATTTATACCTATTTAAAAGGTATAATTAAAATAGTTAGGATGTTGAGGCCAAACATTCTTAGAGTCTATTGCTTTCGCAGTTTAATTTTAAAAAAAAAAAAAAAAAAAAAAAAAAATCCCACAAAAAAGCCCAGTTAAATGAACACCTGCTGAAAGAATAGCCTGTAGGAAAATCATATCTGAAATACAACAAAAATAAGTTAAAAAACCACATGATAGAATGATAAACCATTACCCTTGGCCTGCTTGTAATGAAATACTAAATATTTATACAATGATGAAAAGAACGTAGAGAAACACATGGTCATTTTTATCTTCCAGTCTCTATTAATCACAATTATTCTTATTAAGGTAACTTCAGGTGAACATAATAAATAAATCTAAAAACAATTGTGGTGCATGATGCATAATCGAAGTAAACAAGCAGAAAGCAAACTAGCTACTGAAAATATTCTAGAGGTTTCCCTTATTCAAATAATCTTCATTTACAACATTTTCTAAATTCAGTTTTCTAACTTTTTTCTATCATTCCTAGGAAATCTTGTAAATGTCATTTATGCATTCAAAAATTTAGAAAAAAATATGGCTTATCTGGAATATTAATTACACACGATTTCTCAAATCCCATTCTCTAACAGCTATTCAAAACATTTTCACTTTAAGATTACCCTATTTTACATTTTTTTGCATAACAGAAGGCTATAAATTACATTTAGAACACTAAAATAAGGTAAGATTTCACCTTCTTTTTAAGTTTGATGGTTAAACCAGACTTCCAACATTTCTCAAAATAGCATTGAAACTCTTTGGGCAGAGTACATGCATGAAAATTGGTACTTAGAAATTCTTTCCTGATGTAAAACATGTAAGTAAAATCACTGTTGTGGCATTTCGCTCTCTCTTCTGTTTTAAATTATTAGTAGAAGATTCCTGGGTTGGCATCTGATGATTAAATAATTCATCTACATCACATGAAAAATATGGACACATTCTGACCAACGTTTTCAGGAGTCCTATCAACTACGGTCTTT
Organism: Galeopterus variegatus; assembly: GCF_000696425.1. NCBI lineage: Eukaryota > Metazoa > Chordata > Mammalia > Dermoptera > Cynocephalidae > Galeopterus > Galeopterus variegatus. Next base: position 63,854 of record NW_007731832.1, read on the forward strand.
CTACAGAGTTAACATTATTGGGAAATGTACTCTTGGAACATGTTTACAGTCATAAAGTGCTGGCACGACTCCCAAGGTGGTTTAAAGAGTTCATACATACCCCAATCTTACAGAAAAGGAAGTTTTGATAAGATTTTTATATTAGAGGAATAAAGAGTAAAACAGACTTTTCCTGTGATTAGTACAATGGAAACATATGATAATGTTGTTTTTATTTATTTCACTCGGTTAACAAAGACTTTGTGTACTTTAATTCCCTTAGAAAAATCATGAGGTTGATAAGAATTTCATTGGGCTTTATAAATGCTGAGATTGAAGTGCAGTGTCTGGCCTAGGGGATCCACTCATATTTAAAATATTTCCATGAGCTAGAGCTGGAGCCCCAGAGACTCGAGCTGAACTGGTGGCCACATTTTCAAAGGAACGTGCTGAACAAAAGGGCAGCTCAAAAGCCATGGGCAGTGGGGCTTCTCACGTAGTCGGTGCAATTCTTTGCTGCCTGGAAGGAAGCAGATTCACCTAGAGAAGGAGCTGGCTCCTGCAAAGCACAAGAACATGCCAAGGGGAAATCTAGAATAAGCAAACAGAAATGTCTTGTTTGCTCTCGGTTGGTCCCCACTTCTGGTTCGATGACGCATTTTCCTCCTTGTTACTGAGGACTAACCCTGGCTAAGATGCTCACCCAGACTCAAGCACTGACCTCTCTCCAACCTTTTAATAGAGGTTTTTGTGCACCAAATTGTCATCATATCTTAAGAAATAAATTAATAATGACATTAATAATATACATTGAATACTTATCATTGGGTCAGGGACTGCACATACTATCTTGCTTAAACTTCATAATAACACTACTGAATAAGAATTATTCTCAAATGTTCTGAATTAAGGCTTAGAGAGGTAAAGAATCTGTCCAAGG
>NW_007731832.1:65399-75419 GCF_000696425.1 Galeopterus variegatus
CTTTTAATAGAGGTTTTTGTGCACCAAATTGTCATCATATCTTAAGAAATAAATTAATAATAACATTAATAATATACATTGAATACTTATCATTGGGTCAGGGACTGCACATACTATCTTGCTTAAACTTCATAATAACACTACTGGATAAGAATTATTCTCAAATGTTCTGAATTAAGGCTTAGAGAGGTAAAGAATCTGTCCAAGGTAACACAAGTTGCTGGCAAATCTGGGGTTTGGAATTAGGTATGTTTGATGCCAAATCCAATGCTCACTCAACTTCACCAGTCTGCTTAATGATGAACTTAAAGATGACATGGCAGAAGATAGAGGACACATTTTTATAAAGAGGTCCCCTTAGCACACCTCTAATTCTGTCATATGAATGACAGCCTACTCATGTGGCTGACTCTAAGTCCAAATTTCTTTTGGGTCTTGCTTAGCCTGTTTCCATATTGCTTTACCAAATTCAAGTACAGGCCATCAAACCACATGTGACCTAGATCGTATCTTTGGATAAAAACAACTTTATAAATCCCCACTAGATTAGGGTGGTAGTTTATGTTGCTCCAGTGGACCCAAACTGGTGATTTGTTTCATATTTGGGATGAATTTGGCCACGTAGGAAATTGCTGAGCTGCAGATCCTGTATCCTGGACTGGCTGTGACCAGGGAAGCCATTTATAGCTTTTCCCTACACAGTATAGGATGTGAGAGACTTCCCGAGGGACGTGAGCTTTGTCTCCTTTTCCAGTTTCTTGTGTTTAGAGCATTGTATAAACTTCTGTTCCTTTGACTGTTGATTCCATCCAGTTATCCCAGTGTAATCTTTATCTTCTTCAAGAATAGCACTTGCTGAGGCTGTGATGTTTCCCAGAGTTGCTCCTGTGCATTTGTTAATCCATCCATTAATATTTATTAAGATTCCACTAAGTAATAGGCATCATTTTAGGAACCCGGGACAAAGACATTGATGAAGATGGCCTGGTTCTGCCCTGAGGGATTCCTATCTCTTATTCCTGACTGTTGGATGGTCCAGTTCTGACATGGAGCATATTACCCCCAACCCAGCATGGCCTGTCCCCCCTTGTCATAGGCATGAATGTGTTCTAGATGTTGTGTAAGTTGATAAAGTGTTAGTGGTTATTTCCAAAGTTGCAAAGTGTGACAGGAAGTAATAGGTTCCCTGCTGCAAGAAGGTCCACAAACTCTTGAAGAGTGTGATTTCTTCTAAAGATCCGTACTTAGATAATTAAAGACTTTTCCTAATGTTGATAAATTGCGCCTTGGTCCTGGATATCGTCTACATGGATTTGATGACATCTTTTTATCTGGTAGCAGAGGCTCTTCTAGTCCAGGATGGCTTCCATTCATGCAGTGGATGATTTTCTCTGGAAAATGAAGAAACGTGACCTGGTTGGTTTCCTTTGATGCTTCCGAACAAGATAAATGATTTTCCTGGGTAAGTGGCTCACATTTGTGGGAGGTCCTTCCTTGTAGTAAGCAGTTTCATTCTTCCAAGGTCTTCCCCTAAATGATGTTTTATCTTATAGCTCCATCTCTGGTTTGAAATCCCTTGTTAATGAATGAATAAACCCATGCCTCTTGAACTGTATGAGCCTCTTGGTTTCTTCAACATTGAAATTAACTCTTGGGTAAGATCTGTAGGATGACAATCTGCATTAATTCTGATCACATCTGAAATTCTTGTCTTGACCATTCACTAATCTCATTATTCTCATTTTTTTATTCAAGCCAATGAGGGAAGTGATACAGTGAATATAAGGGTTTGGATAGGAAGGATTTAGACTAGACAAGTGATTTTGGAATGTCATCCTTTTTTTGCAGCAACAGCAGAATCCTTTCTCCCAATACTATTAGAAATTAATATATAAAACAGATAACAAAATTGTTCTTACTGAGATGGAGGAAAAAAGCCTTCTTTCATTATGTCCCTGCTTTCTTTCCCGCTATCTACATTCCTCCTCCATCATGCGGGACCCCTAGAAGAGCCTTGTAGTCCCAATGATATATAGTAGGTGCTCTACAAATATTCATTGAATGAATAAAATTAATTAATTTACATTAATCTACTAAAATGTTAATTTTATCTACTTGTTTTTCTCATTTGTGTTACTTTATGCTTCAGTATTTTCATCTGCAAAAGAGTATTCCACTGGGATACTGGAGAAATCAAATGTTGCAAATGCATAGTGTTTGGCATAAGGAAGGCACTCAGTAAATATTTGTCAGTACGTGAAAAGTGTTGCCTTTTTTTAACATAGGCTAAGCATTTGAATTTACTGAATTAGTCATTTGCTTTATTATCTTAATGAGGCATACTGTTTTTCCTCCTAGAAAACAAAATAATCAGAATAAAATAATAAATTTGCCTTTTACATAACTATGTTATAGGGGTTTCTGTTGGAATAAACTTTTATTCACTGAGTTTTGCAGAGATTATAAAATAAAGTATTTTGCAATGAAAATAGCCTTTTTGATTTAATTCACCAATAACTCAGAAGCAGCTGCAGGCAATCTTTTTCTTACATTCCAAAAAGAAAGAAAAATATTTGGCCTCAAAAGGAACAAGGAAAATTTTAACCCCAAAGGATGCTGTTCTGGAAAGTTCCAATAGAGTGAAAGTTGGGGTTATAATAGATATTTCCTACAAACCTGAGTACAGTTTACGCTAGAGTGAATAGCATAATGCATATGTGGTACCCAACTTAATTGACACTGTAATTGTACCAGACAGCAAACAGGATATAAACAAAGAGAACATTGACGCCTTTTCAAATGAGTAGCTGGTAAGCGAATATTGACAAAGGGTATTTGTCAGCAAAAAATAGAAGCAGGACTTATATGTATCTGGTTCTTCCCCTTATTCCTTTACAAGGTATTCATTTAAAAGGAATTCACTATTCTCTCATGTAGTTTACTTGTCAGATGGTACAATTATAGTTATTTTGCAGAGTCAATTTTCTGTTACATAATCACATAGACTTGTGCCTAATGCAACAGAAAATTGCCTGGGTGGAATAACTTACAGGTGTTGGTTTGACTCTAAGGGTTTTGTGTTTGCTTTTTGGTCACAAAGTTTTATTTTTGTTCAATTCTCTCCCAACATCCCTCAGAAGAAGCACAACATGTAGTTGTTAAGAAAGTAGGCATTAGAGTCAGATAAAGCTGCTGTGGAAGCCCAGCTCCGATAGTTACCTGTCACTTATTTGTGAGTATGACTTGTGTCATGAACATGACCTCTTGATGAGATAAGGCCAAGGTTACTGCTTACCAGGGTGAAGAAGAGCATCACCAGAACAGAACACTGCTAGAGTGCTGGTAAGGTCTTGGAGGAAAATAGGCAAGATTGGATCTTTGTGAGAATTTGAGGTTTGATTTAAGGTAGGTTTCTCAAAGCAGGAGTGTGGTTAGAATGGATAAGTAGGGACCCCAATATGACAGTTTGAGATTTGTGGAAAGAGCAAAGTAAGGATTTAGGACTAAGGATTCAAAGGATTTTAGGGCATAAACTTTCTGTTGATACTTCTTATTGAAGAGTTAATGGATCTTTCAGTAAATTCCTGTAATGAATGATCCAGTCATCTGCCTGGCAAGAGACTCCCTCGAAAAGTAAATCACGGTAAGGATTTAGGACTAAGGATTCAAAGGATTTTAGGGCATAAACTTTCTGTTGATACTTCTCATTGAAGAGTTAATGGATCTTTCAGTAAATTCCTGTAATGAATGATCCAGTCATCTGCCTGGCAAGAGACTCCCTCGAAAAGTAAATCACATTAATGAAGACAGCAAAATAGCAAAGTCAGGGTAATGTGGACAGTAAGGGGTGGTTTCCAGTTCTCAGCATCCAGGCAGACTGTGGGGCCAGTGCCATACTGAGCTTGTTTCTGCACCTGGGAAATGTTCTTGTAAGAATAAATGAATCAACAAATGAAGAGACTAGCAAATCGTAAGTGCATAACAAGTGATAACTGTTATTATTTAATAATGTGTTGCCAAACAAAATGGAGTCTAATGAAGTGGGGATAAAATATTGCAGCTGGGTGTGGTGATTGGTGGGACTGTGTATGAGCCGGTGGGTCAGATCATTCTGCACACCTGTGAGTATATTCACCTGAATACCTGGCATCTCCTTTAGTGTTATCCTCTTAAATGACTTGAGAACCAAAACCATCGACCCCTACACAGAGTGTGGGCACCATTAACCAAAACTCCCTGCCCGTCCACCCAGTTTACTGTCTACACAAACACGACTTTGCTATTCCATTGTCTTCATGAGCACAACTTCACTATTCCAGGACACTCTAGCCCAGGTAAACGATTTGATTGTTTATTAGTTGAACTTCCTGAAGCATCCATCATCTCTTCAATAGGAAGCAGCAACAGGCCTTTTATTTGCTAAGACTCTTCAAACTCTTCCCTGCAAACTCTCTTCTAGCTGTTTTCAGCGACTCTGGACTGTTTTATCATGATCATTACTCGATCTTAATCTAGTCCCTGCTTTGGAAGACCCACCTTAAACCAAACCTCAAACCTCAGTAAGCTCCAGCCTTGCCTTTCCCCCTCCAGGGCACTACCAGAGCTCCCTCCCTGGTGTTCTCCCTTACTGCAATAAGCACAAAACAGCTTTGTCTGTCAACAGGTTGTATTGGTGGGGAGAAAACCACCGGTATTTGACAGGCTACAAAATTATACTCCATGAAGCTATCATTCCTAAAATCAAATACACAACCTTTGGAGGGTATTTCACTTAGAATCAATTTATGAATTCAAATCAAATAGGTAGACACCCACCCCCAAGATTAAACCATGCACCTCCACCCCCCAACCATGCTTCTCCATTTATTCAAGTTCAAGAAACATTTCCTTATCTCACTAGTTTGCCCTGAGTTTTGTTTTCTGGATTTTATGTTATTTTTGCTTGAACATTTTTGCTCTTTATTATGGACAGTCTTCCATTGTTCATTCATCAAACATTTTAATGCTTAGTGCTTAGTCTGGGAGTGGGCTAATCAAAGATCAATAAAGCATGGCCATTTGCCATTAAGGAGTTCTCAGTCTGACACTTGATGGAGAATAAATGTTTCCACATTGCTATAGTCTTCTTGAAAATAGGCATCATGCCTTTATAATGCTCCATGCCACAGAACCAAGTCCATGGTATGAGTTCAAGGAATAGCTGTTGATGGAATGGGTTCCCCTCACTGCCCCCCGCAATCTCCCTGTTTTTGCAGGCAGAAGGTGGAGCAGCAGCTGTGAAGATACTGTGTTTCCAAGGACACAGTGGAGCTGTATCTGTTTGACATGTAAACAATTTAGTCAAATTCAATCTAAAATCGAATCAGTCCAGATGTATTTGATTGGGAGACAATGCCTAAGCCTTCTAACAATACGGTTTCGAGAAACATGCCTTGAAGACTTGCTTTTTCTTCCTTCAGTCTTCTGAAATAGCAGAGGAGTGGAGTGTGTGTGGGGGGGAGGGGCACTAACATTAGCAATACTTACAAGAGGCTTGCGTTTTCCTGCTCAGAAACAGACCTTATTCTGGATCTTGGGAATTTCAGCAGGAGAGAGTCGACCAGCCGACCGCCCATTAGGCTCATTTGAAAAAGATTTCCTGTCACTGCCCATTCTCCCTGCAAGTCACATTTTTGACTCTAGTGTGAGCAGAATGGAGTTGGTCTCCTCATTAGAATCTCAAATGTCCTAGAAAGAGAAAAGAACCACTGTGCCCGGCACACCTTGGCACTATCTGGTCTCTGTTCATTTCTTCCTATTTATTTCTCATGCTTTTCCTTTCTGTTTTTCAGTCCCCTTGGTATTATTCCAGCTCTTAATAGCCGCCCTTCTGATGTTCTCCCAAACAAAGCATCCTTTGTGTCAACTGTCAAATACTTGCCCTGGACTTCACCATGTCATCTCCTCTTACTTTGTGTTTTTTGGACAAATATGAAGACACTGTATTAATTTTTTTTTTTTTAAGTTCCCTTCATTATCTTAGAACAGCAATTAAGACACCAACCAGAACTCTCTTGTGCTCTATTGGAAACAAACCCATCATACTCAGCCTCCTCTATAATTGAATTATTGAAGCTTGATGTCATTTTGGTTTCCCTGCAGTAAAACCCCTGAAGAGCAATTTCATCCTTTCTCAGGCCTAGTAACCAGTCTTAGTGCCAATTCTCTAAGGTACCTGAGATCGAATCTTACAAGGCCATAATTTCATTTCCTTTATCTGTATTATATCATTTCTTGCCACATAACTGCTCTTAACATTGTTTGTATTGTCTTTATTATATCCGTGAATGAAGTTAATAAAAACTTTTGCCATTTAAAATACCTGGAAATTTTTTAAGTCATTTTTGCAAAATAATTTCAGCGGACTAGGCTGGACTTTTCCAAATAATATTGGAACAATGCCAGGACAAAGCATAGTATTAATTTTTTATATTTTTCTTATTAATCTGTTTAATTGTTATAATCAATTTTGTTCATTGCTCTGTCTGGACTATCAACAGCTAAACACCCGATCTTTGTATGTTTTGTATAATAGCTCTCAGAGTTGAAAAATCAGTCTCCGTTTTCTTCTAGGTAACCAACCTTTATTATAATGGCAAAATAATAATTATTTTAATTGTACCATTCCTTTAATAGAAACACCAATCAATGGCTCTGAAACTAGGCTGACCTTGGCTGCATGTTAAAATAACAGCCTTATGATTTCAGGGAAGAACAGAGTCTGGACTATCATTTTAACTCAATCTAAAAGTCAGAAAACGTTCTACAAATGATTGTCACAGAATTGAAGAAGATTGTACTGCTTTGTCACCGGTTTCCAGGAAACCAAGATGCACACTGTTCCTAAAGGCTTGCTTCTCAACTTTTGCTGAGCACTCAAGAGCCCCTGGGAAGGGGACAGGGACAGAGTCCCTTCATTATATACAGGCCACCCCTTGTCTGCTTCTGTTTTAGTATTCAGAGGAGCAGATGAAGCAGCCAGCTGAGCTATGGCAAATTATTTGATGAACTCTGCTATAAGCCACAAGTGTTTTATGAATTCAGTTCAGTCAATATGTTGTGATCTGAGTTTGTGAGGGATGAGCTGTATTCAGACTTCTAATTAATCGTTTAACAGCAGATGTAATATCTTACAAGGCATTTAGTGCCTCACAAATCAAAACACAGGACTCCATCTCTATTTGGGATCTAATGAGGAATTTTATCCCTCTCCACCAACATACTCAACTTCCAATAGTTTTCAGATATCACACATTTATTTCTGGAAGAAATCTGTTTCAAATATTTTCAAGAATTGTCTCTTGACTACAGGGAGTTTTTCTGTGATTTCCAGTAGAATCATAATATTCCAACTGCAGAAATCCTTTCTATTACATTAGAAGAGGTTTTTCATCACTTCTTGAAATCCATTGTCAAGTGCTGACTCCTCAAATATCACCAGCACCATCTTATTAAGACCAAGATTTATTGTTCCCATAGTGAGAGAGAACACCACCTCCACAGAGCTTTGGTAGCTTCTTGAAGTGGGAACAGAAAATTTGGATTTTATTGAGACTTTGAAGTTTAGTTTGTCAAAACTTTTCTTCTACTCTCTAAGTTTCAGTATTGGGAGCCTGCAAATGAAACTAAGTAAAACCAGGTTAGCAAGAGAAAAGACAGACTTATTATTCACATATGTATGCTGGAGTTCACAGAAAATTGTGACTCAAAAAAATGGTTAGAATTTGAGTCTTATATCCATCCTAATAGGGGAAGGGGAGGCAGAGAAAGGATATTTATGGGAAAACAAATGACTTTTAGGAAACATAAATGAGCCCTTAGGAGAACAGATATGATAGTTTTGTGACAATGTTAAACAAGGTGATTCCTTATCCTGGTGCTGACTTCTTGTGTCCAATGATAGGAGTCAATATTCCCTGGCTGCAAAACTCCCAGGAAGGGGATTTATGGCAGGTGAATTCTTTTGGAAGACTCTGCTCTTAGACAGATAAGGGGAGTTTACAAAAAAGACTCTCCACAGTGGTATAGTCTGGGTCCTTTCAGGTGTAAGGTGCGTCTTTCAATGAGGAGCTGCTGATAGCAGTGCTTGATTAGGATTGAGAAAGGGTCATGATGTAATCATTTAGGATTAGTGGGAAAGACAGTGGAGGAATTTTAAGTGAAGGTTCCAACAGTACAAAACCCGCTCCTGCTTTCTATTGAAGATCTGACAGTTCCCATAAATTGTTCCTGTAGTGGTAGTGAACAATTAAGTTATTTGCCCAGACGAGAGTCTCCTGCAATAGTAAAGTTATGCTAATGAATACAATGGAATATTAAATTCAAGTTAATGTGGGACACAGACTGCATGGGAGTAAGTGGTTTGCATCCTCACCAGTCAGCATACTAGACTCCTGCTATTACTTTTGTTTATCTATCAGCTAATGTATCCTTTATGTATGCCTACCTTCAGCCAGAACCTTTCAATCAGTATTAATTGCTTTTGGTAATAATTTCATTTGTACTTTGCAAAGGTAGGCCTTTCATCCCTTAATTCTGATTTTGAAATGTTCTGACATCCAGATCATTTGAGCTATATTTTTTTTACATCATACCTTAACAATTTTGTTGAGATCCAATACATAAAATATAAAAATATCTTCGCATGCAGTTGTTTTTGTCACATATGAAGACTAAAACCAATGTCAAGCACTCCAAGCCACATAAAATGCCTTGAAGATAAAATAATCTAGATACAAAAATAGTTGGATACATCTGCATCCCTTCCCGGTCGTCCCAGCATGGGACAATATAAAAATATCTTCGCATGCAGTTGTTTTTGTCACATATGAAGACTAAAACCAATGTCAAACACTCCAAGCCACATAAAATGCCATTGAAGATAAAATAATCTAGATACAAAATAGTTGGATACATCTGCATCCCTTCCCAGTAGTCCCAGCATGGGACGTGCCTGTACCTGCCCTCACCCTGGATTCCTTGTGCACCGGCCAGCTCTTTGTAATCACAGTCCCAGTGAACCCAAGAACAGCCCCACTGAGGAGAGTCCTTGTCTCACAGCAAAGGAGTATAAAGGTGACTTGACATCTTAGTGTGTGTTACAGAGAAGGTCAACCCCAGGTCAATCCTCCAGGCCTACTGATGTTGATGATTAAAAGAATTGACTGCCTGGGCATGGAATGAAGCTGTCAAGGGCATTTAAAGGCCTCTCAAAGATATTAAAACTCTGTCATTTATAGTCATATCTCCCAGGCCTGTCACATAGTAGGTATGCCAGAAAGAGTTTAACAATTTCCACTTCATGTACTTCTAAAGCCCAAGAGCTTTTCCCTCTCCAGTTTATGAAACTTTTAGCCTATCCCTATCAACATTCCATCAGAAGAGCTCTAATGAGATACAGTCCTTTGGAAAGAATAGAGAAGAACAAGCTGGCTATGGCTGACTCACAGGGACCCAGGCCAAATTCTAAAAGAATGAAGTTTGATTCTAACAATTTAATGTCTCCTTCTCCCTCCTTTTATTTTTCCTCCCAGGTCTTAGCCATCTCGTGCTAACCCTTATTTGATCAAGATCCTCTGACGTGGAGCCAGGTTTAGGTCTGCCCTTCTTGGCATGATTTGACCTCCCTCAAAACCAAATTAACTTGGGCCGGCCTGGTGGCGCACTGGAGAGTGCGCCGCTTGGGAGCACGTTGGCGCTCCCGCTGAGGGTTCGGATCCCATGTGGAGACCGGTTCCCGCTCACTGGCTGAGCGCAGTGCGGGCGCAACACCAAGGGTTGCGATCCCATTACCGGTCAGTAAAAAAAAGACAAAAAGGAAAATAAATAAATAAATAAATAAACCAAATTAATTTGTTCCCAACTTCGACTCCTCAAGAATTTGCTCTAGGATAACAGTTACTAATAGGTTAATAGGTTCATCCATGAGCACAGTCCTAGAAGAACAGATGAGACATCTTCATCATAAAGGATAGAAGTACA
>NW_007731832.1:75914-77071 GCF_000696425.1 Galeopterus variegatus
TCCATGAGCACAGTCCTAGAAGAACAGATGAGACATCTTCATCATAAAGGATAGAAGTACAGGTGCTCTCAGAGACCTGAGCTGGAGCTAACGTTAGTGCAAGAAAGATTGCCATCTGCAGTCGTGTACATCACACATAGCACAGCACAAATGGCAGTGGTGCCCCCGAGAGTTGTGCAGACACTCTGTCCCAAGCAACTTTCGGTGGTCCCTCAAATTGCATGGTGTAGATTCCTCCATGTAGCACCAACCTTGGATTCACCATCAAAAGAGCAAAAGTGATGCCTGACACAAACAGATTGGTCTCTGTGCCCTTTGTCACCTTAAAATTTAGCTGGATGACTTAGTATTCAGAATAAAAATCCTCTGTATGCAATGCCAATGTGAAGAAGGAAAAATGTTTTATTTCATATTATCTTTTACATATATTATTAATCATATACATCACATCTTAGCTTAAAACCAATGAATCTTGGTCAGCATGAATTGGGGGTATGCAGGGAAGACGTCTCAGGAGGGGATTATCTGAATTCTATGTAGGATGGAAAGTTATGTGTAATTTCAAAAAACTGTAAGATGATTTTACATTTTGGAGAAACTATTTTTGGTAATATAATTTGANTAGCAAACTAGAGCAGAGATTACAAAAGAAACACTTGCTAAACTACCATCTGTAAATTAACCCCAGGTATGACTAGAGTTCATATGTGTCAAAATTCTATTAGAACACAGTAGTAAATAATAATTAAACAACAGCAAAAAAGCAGATTTGCGATTAGACAGATACAGGTTTATTTCCTTGATCCCACCTTTCTTTAACTGTGTGATCTTGGAAAAAATTATTTAACCTCTCTGAGCCTCAGTTTTATCACTTGAAAAACGTGATTAATTAGTAGTCATTGCCTCATAGGAAAAAATGCCACAAACATAATGTATATAAAAAGTTAGTCCCAGAAACTTCTTAATAAATGGTAGCTATTATTATTATAACCACCCTGAATATTTTGAACCATCTTTTGATTTCATAAGTTGCCCAAAGTTTCTCTCTCATTCTTAAACACATCAGAGATCCTGAATTCCTGAGTGTATGTAAGTATCTTAGTTTGAAATGCAGGTGACATTTGCCTGTGTTTACTGTGAGAGAAAGATCTCCAGTG
>NW_007731832.1:77387-84882 GCF_000696425.1 Galeopterus variegatus
TTGAACCATCTTTTGATTTCATAAGTTGCCCAAAGTTTCTCTCTCATTCTTAAACACATCAGAGATCCTGAATTCCTGAGTGTATGTAAGTATCTTAGTTTGAAATGCAGGTGACATTTGCCTGTGTTTACTGTGAGAGAAAGATCTCCAGTGTCTTAGCCTACTACCAAACCAGCCAAAAGAGACAACTGAGAATCTCTGTGCTTCTGGGAGGCCTCACAGTCTCTGTAAAGCAAGAGAAAAAAATTTCCTTGAAAGAGAAATTACGTGGAACCCTGTAACAAAGAACAGTCACTGGGCAGAAAAACCAACCTGGTACAGCTATGTCCACATTTAAGGCTGCTGCTTGCAGCTCTAGATCATTTTCCAAATCCAGATAAAAGGGAAAGATACTAAGCCAGCTTAGACTCTGTCTATTTGACTCTAAACGCCCACCCATATTCAAAGGGAGCCAAAAATCTGGATGTTTTGGCACCATATAGATAAAATACCCATTTTTAAATTGAATATTTTGCATTTTTATTTGGATGTTTGACAGCATGTATTTATTTATTTATGTGTGCCCTGACTACTTCCCCACAGGGTTCAAGATGACAACGTCACGAAGACAGCCTAAGGTTATAATTTGCTCTAAAAAACCTCTAGCGTAATGCCTTACAAAAACAGTGTTTGAACAGAAGGAGTTATGGACCTGTGGAAACATAGCACCATTAACTCGAGAAATAAACTAAAATAACAAACAATATATTAGGCATCAAATCAAATCTACAATTGTATCTTCAACTACCAGCATGAAAACATAATCATTTTAACTAGATGAGAACACTCTTTATTATAGCAAAATTAATCCACAAAACCCATTTGCATTTATCTACATGTTTGACACCAACAGAAATTCAGAAGCCAGCTTCCTGTGACTGAGGTTATGACCACACCACTCTGGTCAAATATGCCCAGAACAAAATTCAGCTGGTATTTAATTGAGAGAGAAAAGAACACATTGTATGCCACACCAGGACTAAGGTTTCATTTCTTCACATCATTAATATAACACAGCCATTGAAAAAAGAAAAATCACCAAGTTATAAATAATAATTACAATAGTAACAACTACCATCTCCTGAGCAATTACTATATGCCAGATACTTTAAGTGCATGTAATACAATGTTACTGAACAACAGCCTGCCCCTAGTTTGGATTGGGTACTTACCATCATTAGATCTTTATCGTAATCATTATGTTTTATTAATAAATGAAAAACAAGTGAGTGAGCTAGTTTACAAATTATACAAGTATTAAATTCCAGTCTGTAGTCAAAGTGAGCAGTACTTTGCCAAGAGTGTGTTTTCTCAGGCTAAAATACATAAATATTTGTCTGAGTAGGTATTTGCACACAATGGTAAACCAACCATGATTTCATCAGACTCGATCCAGGCTCCCGCAGCTGTAGCTACCTTTACTGAACACTTCTCACTACCCGCCCAATGCAAACTGACCTTGTTGGGTCCTCACCACAAGCGAGTAAGAAAGGCATTAGTGTGTTTGCCTTGCAGTTGGGGAAACTGAGGCTCAGTGCTCAGACGACAAGTGGGAGATCCAAAATCTTATCCACCTGGTCCTGAAGCTCATGCCTGTTATCACCACACAGACCACCCTTTCTTAACATTTTATCTAATCTTTCATTCGTATTATTTATCCATGTGGCTTATTGTCCCTACTATCGAGAGTATGTAACGAAGTAAAGCTCACTGTCGGATTTTATGATCTTCATTTTTTGTCTTGGGAATAAAATGAAAACACTAAAATCATGGGTCTGCTGTACCAACTCTCTGGTACACATTCCTTCCTAGAAGTATGGTCTGAAGGAGGCCAATCCAGTCAGTACCCAAGCAATTCAGGAAAATAACCTGATCCCACCATGCTGGCTTTAGGTGACCAGCATGTACGTCTCCCATTTATTCATAGGATAGGGCACATTCTTCTTCCCAGAGATATTGTAAGTTCAAATTGAGAACAAGAACCATTCCTTACACTGTTATTCTCCCCACAGATGCTACCGAGTGTGGCACAACCCTGTGCTTTGATATAATGTGTGTATTATTACATAAGAAATATTCAGCCAATACAAGGGCATTTCAGAAAGCTCATGGAAAAACAGAGTTGAGAGATAATATGAATCTTTTCATGAACTTTCTGAAGTGTCCTCATACAAGATGAGCGGACTCTAACTTAATTACATCAAGTTAGATCAAGACTGTGAGAATCTGCTTCCCAGTCTGCCTCCCATCCCAAGCTAGCTCAGCAAGCCCTGAACTGGTGAGTGGAGAACAGAGGACATACGCCACACCATGGCTACTCGAATTTAACCTCTGCCATATTTGAGACGTCCATTGTCCTGATAAAACCTAATTTTTTAAATAATCACGTAGAACTGCTTCAGCACTAAACTACCTCCTAATCTTCCTATTATCTGTCCTATAATCTTCCCAAATTCCTCCATATTAATATAGTCAATCATTCAGCAAAACTTTAAGGACCTACTAATGCTGAAGAAAGCGGTAGAGATGGAGGATGGGAAGGTAAAAAGTCACTGTGCCCACCTTCAGGGATCACGCCAGCTAGTGGGGTGTGAAGGGTAATTCTAGGTGTCAACTTGATTAGATGAAGGAACACCAAGAAACCTGGTAAAGCTATCTGTTTAGGTGTGTCCATGAGGGTGTTTCCACCAGAGATTAGCAAGAGAGCCTGAGGGGACTGGTTGGGAAAGACCCACCTTCAATGTGGGTGGGAACCATCCAATCCACTGGGGACCCAGAGAGAACAAAAGACAGAGAAAAAATGAGAAACTACATCCACTGGAGGTGGGATACACTCTTCTCTCCTGTCCGAAGACATCAGAGCTCAAGATTCTTCAGCTTTTGGGTTCCAGGACTTACACCAAGGATGCAATCAACTTCCCTAGTTTTGAGGCCTTCAGACTTGGACTGAGCTATGCTACTGACAACCGGTTTGCAGACAGCCTATCACGGGACTTCTCTTCACAATCATGTCAGTTAATTCCCCTAATAAATCCTCTCTCACTTTGAGGCCTTCAGACTTGGACTGAGCTATGCTACTGACAACCGGTTTGCAGACGGCCTATCACGGGACTTCTCTTCACAATCATGTCAGTTAATTCCCCTAATAAATCCTCTCTCATACATTTATAACATGTCCTTTTGGTTCTGTCTCTCTGGAGAATCCTGACTAATACAGGGGGGAAATTAGAAGAACATCAGTCCCATGGACCAGGTGCCGTGCAGGGGAATGCCTTTCTGAGAAAGTTAGTGTGTCCTTCCCCATCACCCCCCAGCATGAATCCCTCCAACCCTCTGCCTCCATCCATCCCCACCCTGTGTTCTGTCAGTAAAATCAAGGTGCTTGGTGCCTCTCCACACTCAGAGCACCACCACATCTGCCCCTTCCCCTTGATCACTTGGGTCAGTCCCCCCAGGGACAGAAAAGAGAGACCACCTTACATGAATTCATAAATTTCTTATGTCCTGAAAATATATTTGTCCATGGTGTGTACTCTTCTTACCTCCTTCCTTTGGGTCTCTCTTCGTTTCCAGAGCTAATCCCTCCTTTGTACTTTGGAATAGGTCTCCCTCCTGCCTCCTCTGGGTGCTGGCTGCCTTAATACTCCTCCATTCCAGGTATCCCAGCAAGAAATCAGTCCTTTGAGATTCTTGCTTTTATGACCTCCCATTGAATGAATTATAATGTTTAGTTAAATTAATCTCTTTCAAAGGATTTCTCATGATACCTCTTGAAACTGTCTCTTCATCTCCAAAAGAACCATAACATGAGTAATGGAAATCAGATCATGTGAATTCCCTCTTAGTATATTTCAGCGACTTCCCATTGCTTTTAGATCGGCATTCAAGACTTCATCATGTGTCTCCTGCCGACCTACTCAGCCTTCTGTCTCATCACTTTCTTTTTCAAAAACTAAATTCCAAAGATCCCAAAACTACTTATAATTCCTTAGAATCACCATGCTTCTTCACAACCTCAAGGCTTTGTTAAAAGTTTTTCTTCTAAATTATCCTAGACTTCCCTCTCTCCTTTACTGTCATATCCCCCTGTGTATTTCTGTTGTTTGTAACAAAACATTTGGAACTGGGTGAATCGTAGAGAATGAAATTTATTGCTTACAGTTTCAGAGGCTGGGAAGTCCAAAGTCCAGGGAACATATCTGGTGAGGGTCTTCTTTGGTGGTGGCTTTACAGCATTGCAGGGGTCTCACATGGCAGGAAATGGCAGAGCAGAGAGAGAGAGATGGCTCTTTACACACTTTCCTTTTAACGCCCTCAATACGATGCCCAAGACCACCATTTTTAATCCATCCACTAGGCATGGTCCTCAGAATCTGATCACCTCTTCAAGGCCCAACCTCTTCAAGGCACCACGTTGCAATTACCATAAAAAGATTTCTCACTCCCTTAATAGTCATAGTGGGGATCAAGCTCCTAACACGTAAAGCTTGGGGGACACAATCCATATCACCCTGGTCACCAAATTCTGCTTATTTCATCGTTTAAATGGCTCTTTAATATGGCATTTCTTATCCAAGAGAAGCAGAATACAAATTCTCCTGCAGTGTACATGGAACATTCTCAGGGATAGATCATATGTTAGGGCATTGCTATGGTTTAAATGTGTTCCCCAATAAGTATGTATCAGAAACTTAATTCTCAGTGCAACAGTGTTGAGAGTTGGGGTATGAGAGGTTATTGATTAGGCCATGAGCGCAGAGTGAATAAATGAATGCCATTATCATGGTAGTGGGCTCATTATAAACGGGAGAGTTTGGCCTCCTTTTATTCTCTCTCTCTCTTGCCCTCTTGTCTTCCACCATGGGATGACATAGCAAGAAGGCTCTTGCAAGATGCTAGTCCCTCAATCTTGGACTTCTCAGCCTCCAGAACCATGAGTCAATTAATTTCCATTCATTATAAATTACCCAGTCTCAAGTATTGTATGATGGCAGCACAAAACAAGTCTTAGCAAATTAAAGAGGATTGAAATCATATCAAATATCTTTTCCAGCCACAATGGTATGGTATGAAACTAAAAATCAAGAACAGAAAGAAAACTGGAAAATTCACAAATATGTGGGTATTAAACAAGCAACCAATAGGTTAAAGAAGAAATCAAAAGGGAAACTTGAAAATATCTTGAGACAAACAAAAATGGAAATACACACACCAAAATTTATGGAACAAATCAAAAGCAGTTCTAGGAAGAAAGTTCATAGCAATAGATGCCTACATTTAAAATGAAGAAAGATCTCAAAAAACAACTTGGTGTTACACTTGAAGAAACTAGAAAAAGAACAAACTAAGCCCAGAGAAAGTAGAAGGAAAGAAATAACAAAGATCAGAGCAGAAATAAATGAAATAGATACTAGAAAATAATTAAGCAATCAACAAAACTAAGAGTTGGTTTTTTGAAAAGGTAAATAAAATTAACAAACCCTTAGCTAGACTAACAAAAAAGAGAAAAGACAAATAAATAAAATTATAAATGAAAGAGAAGACACTACAATTGATATCACAGTAAAACAAAGGATCATAAGAGACTACTGTGAACGATTATACGCCAACAAATTGGGTAACCTAGAAGAAATGAATAAATTCTTAGAAAAATACAAACCTACCAACACTGAATCTTGAAGAACTAGAAAATCTGAACAGACAATAGCAAGTAAGGGAATTGAATCAGTAATAATAATAATAATAATAATCTCCCATCAAAAAAAAAAAAGCCCAGGAACTGATGGCTTCACAGATAGATTCTACCAAACATTTAAGGAATTAATACCAATCTTTCTCAAATTCTTTCCAAAAAATGAAAAGAAATGAAGGGTAGAATGATGGTTGTCAGGGGCTGGGATGGGGAAAGGAGTGGGGAAATGTTGGTGAAAGGATACAAAGTTTCAGTTAGACAAGATGAATATGTTCCAGAGACCCATTTTACAACATGAGTTGTAAAATGGGTCTCTGGAACCCTCTCATAGTTGACAATAATGCATTGTATACTAGAAAATTGCTAAGAAAGATCTTAAATGATCTCACCACAAAAATATAAGTATGTGAGGTGATGGACATGTTAATTAGATCAATTTAAAGATTTCATAATGTATACATATATCAAAACATCATATTGCACATCATAAATGAGTATATTCAATTTTTATTCAATTCTACCTTTATAAAGCTGAAAAGAAGTCCACCTATACCCCCACCAAAAAATTGCACTTCTCTACCAGGCTAAGCCCTACTTGCATGCAAAATTTCACTTTCAGCATCCCGTCTTCTGGGAACTCTTCTCTGGTACCCTTTCTTCTAAAAGCTGACATAGGTGCGTCCCCCTGGTCCTCCCATTATTTCACAAGAATATCTTCAGCATGGCTCTATTACTTACTTGTCAGGCTCCGTGGGCAGTAGTGGCCTTTCTTATCTGCGACCTTGATATCTGCTACGGCCTCTGCAACACAGTAAACACTCAAATGGTTGCAGAGTGGAGAGTAAAGCAGAATTCAGGATAAAGCCTGGAAGGGAACGAGGGAGACTTGGTTCTTCTCGTTTTACTGTCCACGACTGGCTCACTTTGGGGTTCTTAGCTTCTGTTCTTACTTAGGAAGTATAAACGGCCTGTCTTTACCCAGGGTCCCACCCAATCTCTCCCTGCTCTCTATAGCAGATTTTTTTGTCCCACACTGACCATAGCAATGCTACTAACTCAAAAATTTGAGTTGGAGGAGGGAAGCAAACTATATTTGGCTGAGAGACATTTAGCACAGTTTCGAGTATTCGGTATGCGAATGGCAAAATGACTAAGCCATTCACCACCAGATGCCACCTGCCTTCATTTTTCCCCTACGTCCTGGAGATTTCCTCTGGCTGCTGACAAAATCTACCCATCCAAGCACAATTCTCGAACTTCTGTTTCCTCCATCCTGCAAACGTAGTTACTCCAACTTTTCTCTTTTTGTCCTGCTCTCCTGTTGAGACTTTGTCACCTCTTGCTGAACCCTCATGCTTCTATCTGTGACTCCTTTTGTCCCATGCCTTTCCACCATTTTCTCTCATAGGCCCTGTATATCAAGCCTTATTCCTTTGCATTAGCCCAATGGGATCTTCAAAACACGTCTCCTTTCTAGACACGATGCATAGTGACATTGGCTATTTCTTTTAAAATGTTCATGCTCTGCTAGTTACATTTTAATGAAGGTAAATATGTCTCAGGGTATAGGGGACCACTTGTCAACTCAGCCCATCTTTTAGAGAACAAGAAGTTCTTTTACTTATACCCACAGAATATCATTCTAATAAGGTGCAAAAAAGAGAACCGAGATCATTGTTCACAGTGAACTGGGGGCAGGGGATAACTGTCTGGCCTGGAGAATTGAATCCAAGCAGGTGATAACAGGGGACTCCGTCTCCCAGA
>NW_007731832.1:84982-86923 GCF_000696425.1 Galeopterus variegatus
TTCTCTTTTTGTCCTGCTCTCCTGTTGAGACTTTGTCACCTCTTGCTGAACCCTCATGCTTTTATCTGTGACTCCTTTTGTCCCATGCCTTTCCACCATTTTCTCTCATAGGCCCTGTATATCAAGCCTTATTCCTTTGCATTATCCCTCTGGGATCTTCAAAACACGTCTCCTTTCTAGACACGATGCATAGTGACATTGGCTATTTCTTTTAAAATGTTCATGCTCTGCTAGTTACGTTTTAATGAAGGTAAATATGTCTCAGGGTATAGGGGACCACTTGTCAACTCAACCCATCTTTTAGAGAACAGGAAGTTCTTTTACTTATACCCACAGAATATCATTCTAAGAAGGTGCAAAAAGAGAACTGAGATCATTGTTCACAGTGAACGGGGGGCAGGGTACAACTGTCTGGCCTGGAGAATTGAATCCAAGCAGGTGATAACAGGGGACTCCGTCTCCCAGAGTCCCTTAAGGCCTGGTATCATTCTTCCTGGCATAGGTCCTGTTCTTCCCAGCATGTGTGGGGTTGGCAATGAGATGGGTATGCTGACTGGTCCCCTCTGAGAGTGACAGGACCCTGGACAGCCCTGGCCCACTCACCCCCACATCTTCTTTATCTCCAGAAGTACTGTGAGAGCATGATATGAGTGGCTTCTCTGTTAACAAAGCTAAAATGTCTCATTGTGTGCTGTAATAATTATTATACTCCTTTTGCACAAGAGATAATCCATATGCATTCAGGGAGGCGTTTTTACCAAACTCAAATCTAAAGCTTGCAAGATTTCACTCTATACAGAGTAACTATGTCCCTCTATGTACTCTATACATTTTTATTCAAAATATTCTAAAATTTATTTTCCAGCTATTTTCATTTCCTAGAAAACAAAAGGTCTTTAAAGTTGAGAGTGACTGTCATCTCAGCTTTTTTTCTCCTTTTCTCCTTGCTATGCTGGTTTCACCTTTGCAACCAGAGTGTTTAAATGTGAGCCACCGGCTACTGTGTAAATGAAGGGGGAGCAGTTGGTTCCACTTAAATGAGCTGATTTGTGTCATTCCATATGGTAATATGCATTTATTTTGCATTCATGGAATAATGACCTTTTTTTTTAAGCATTTGTCTTTTTCTACAGATTTTTCTTGGAGAATATTGAAAAGACAAAGTAAGGCTGCTGCTGAACTGTGGGAACATGATAGATTATCCTGGACAAACATGTGCCATTTCCTTCCTGCCATTTTCTCCACATTCTAAGGAATGGCGATTTTTTTTCATTGTTGTTTTTGAACATGGTCTAAAGGGTTACCCTGAAGTAACCATTTATGGTGGCCTCGCAGCTGAAAGCTTACAGTAACCACTATTCTTACAGGCCATATCCTGCCATTGATTTTTACATAGAATTCCCATTGATTTCAATAGGGAGTTTTTCCCTTAGATCGATGGCAGGATATAGCCAGTGACATTAAGCATAGATAAAAGACCATTGAGTTAACTGTCAACAGGACTAAAATTTGGTTGTAAAGTCGTTTAACAAAAATTGCCTTTCAAAGGTTCATCAGAAAAGAAAGCATTTCAAAATGCTTTGTTTCCCCCTTTAGGTCAATGTAAATAAGGTTTTTATTCCTAAATCATTATTTTCTTAGATTAGTCATTTTGCTTCTCATCTTTATCAAAAAGTATATATTCTCATTAGTACTTCTAATAGATTTAAAGATTTTTTTTTAAGGTGTGATTTTTGCCCTCAAACAGTATAATACTTAGTGGGGAGGAAAGACAGGTACACATATCTCCCTTGTACAAAGTGGAAGAAAAAGAGAGAGAGCAGGAAAGAGAGAGGGGGTTTAAACTCTGGGGCATTAAGAAAGAAATCTCTCTATAATATGTATACAGGATCTCAAGAAATGGAAGTAAAAAATTAAGAATGTAAGCATCCAAATGTTTTA
>NW_007731832.1:87629-96538 GCF_000696425.1 Galeopterus variegatus
ATTTATTTATTTATTTATTTATTTATTTATTTATTTATTTATTTATTTATTTATTTATTTTATCTCTCTCTCCTTTTCTCCCCTCTGTCTTCTGTCCTAGAGTCACCAGTGGCTGGATAGCTTATTCCTTAAGTCAGCTGCTCTTCTGGTCCACCCAAGAGCATCCAGAATCTCCTCCCTATTGTTGAAAAGTCATCTTTTCCAATCTGCCAGCTAGTCAGTCAACAAACATTTATTGAACAACTCCTTGAGCCATACAACATGCTAGGTACTAGGAATATAATGATCAAAAAGTCAAACTAGAGCTGTAATCATTTCTGTATTTGGATTTTTACCAGGGTTCATCATGCAGGACAAGTGACACATAACCGTAATTTCAAATTTGCTGACAAATTTGTGAATGCAACCACATTTTGATGGTTGTCTTGAAGATTTTATTAGACTGAACAACTTAGGTTATAACCAATAACTCTAAAACATTTTTCTAATTAGTGGGGGATCATTTGGGGTTGATTCATGTATATTTGAAATTGACATTACTCACATTCAAACATGTTTAATGAGCAATCATGAAAATTTGATGTAAGAAGACTTCACAAATGTTTCATTTTAAACAAAGAAATTACGTGGGTAAGATGAAACACAGTACAGTAGCTTTGTTTATTGGACATAAAAGCACCTGATTGACAGATCAAAAAAATTCTATCAATCTAGTATTTAGAAATGTGGGGTGTTTTTTTTTTTTTTAGTTTTATGCTGTTTATTTTTCCTCATCTTCATAGACCCAAGTAACAAATCTCAGGTTTTGTACGAAATAAGCTGCTTGTGTTGACTTCCTGGAAGTAAAATCTTAAATTTGAGGAAATGGTTATGAACACAGGCAAACTCATAGTTAATACATTTCAGATGTTTGGCTTCCAGAACCTTCAGTTAGCAAAGGAAAGTTTCTATAGCTCTTGAAGTTTGTTTTTCCAGGAAACTGAACTGTATAGCTCTTCCATCTCATTATGCTCTTCATCTCTGCCCACCAATTTGCTCTCTCCTGCACCCAGTAATTAAGCATGGGCCAGGATCTGGACGTTCAAATGCAAGTGTGGCATTTAGATTTAGCCTTATTTGTAAACAGCATGAGTCACACACACAAAAATCCATGTGAATAACAAAAGGAAGAGGACAGTGCAGCGTAAAGCTTTAATTAATGTGAAGCTAACCCGAGGATGTGCAAACTGTCAATTTCTCCCTGGCTGCATGGGAAGCAGCGGCTGACATGCCCGCCTTGATTCAAGAACAGTTTGCAATCTCAATAAAGCAATAATCATGCAAAAGATTGGTAGATCTGCGAAGACGCATTGAAAATGATCACTTTCTTCTTAAGGATTGCCCTTGGGGTGAAGAGTGAGAAAAGTATGCTCATTTCCCTCAATTCCTTCCAGGCCAGGTAAAATCATTACAAAAGATTAGAAGCCCAGAGGGTGGAAATAGCTTCCCTACCAGAAAAGCCATTCTGCTCCCCTCCAAGCTGCCACACTTCCCATGGCCGTGCTGAGTGGCAAAGTCGCCTTCCTGCCTCCTGAATAAGACAGTCCTGTTTCTCTCTCCATTGTTCTAGCTCAGAAAAGCTCTTCGTTGTTATCCAAAAGCTGTCCGGAGCTCATTTTCAGCCCAGCAGAGGGGTTCTTACACATAAACAGTTTTATTGTAATTAAGCACTTGGATGCATAGGAGGTTTCTTGGGGGATAGGAATGAGGATGGGGATAGTTCTTTTCTGTTCTTAGAGTTGTCTGTATTCACCCTTAGCTCTTGGTTTTCGTGTACGCACACACTATGCACTTGTGAGAATTAGAAAAGGCTATCTGGAGTTTTTGCCATCACCTCGACTGGCTGTCCGTAGTTGCCAGTGTGCATTATTGGTCACTGTGGAAGTCATTAGTGCTATCTAGCATGTCCTTCTGGATTTCCTTCTGGGCACGTGGTACGGCTGCCATGCCTTGCCCTCCTGAAGTCAGATGTGGCCTTGGGACTGGCTCTGGCCAGTGAAGGGAGTGGGAGCGCCAACGCATCCCTTCCAGGTGGAAGTTGTCAGGGCCATGTGCAGCTGGCCACTCCTATCCCCCCTTCTTTCCTTCTGCCACATGACCAGAGATTTTTTTTTTTTTTTTTTATTTTTTAGCTGCTGGTTGTTCTATGAGACTGGGCCTGGAGATAGGATAATGCAGAAAAGAAAATGGACAAATTCACAAACAGGAAATACACCTTGTTTATTTAAATTACTGAGCTTTAAGAATTGCTTGTCACTATAGTTTAACTCACCTTCTATGGCTGATATGCTAACCTTGAACCTCATGCGCTTTAAAGGTTTAGGCAGCCTATCTTGGAACAGAGTCTCAGAGACCAACACTTTACCTATATTCCTGTTCTTTGAACAACACCAATAGAACTCTCTGTTACACTAGGGCCACCATAGACCTATACCAGCAAAATGCTTTGCGAATCTGCCCAAAGCTCTTGACATCAGATCTGGGCTATGCACCTCTGCCAAGAAAAAAGGTCACTTTAAACATCGAGGCCTTTTGTTTTTGAAACCGGCTCTTGTTCTTTATCCCTTCCCTACCTGAATTTATTCTCTCATAAATTCAAACAAGATAATGAGCCCATCAGACATTAATAGAGACACAGGGCAGCCTATCCATTTTGGGAAACACACACTTAGTCATCCATTTCTCCACCTAACTATTCATCTGCCCCCACTTCCAGGAATTATTTCTGTTGAGAACAGCATTTATTCATTCTCCAACCCCCAATCTCCCCTGGCTGAGCCATCTCTCAATTTATCACAGGCAATTTGAAACACAGACCAGCTCAGGGAAGTGGATGGCCTCTGAGCCCCGGTGCTGCTGCCTCGTTTTCTTCCACGTGCCTCTGCCGGGGCTGCCCTGTCAGCAGCAGCACGTGCTGGCTTAGGATCCTCACCTCCATCAGCACACACATAGTAAGAACAGCATCTCAAAATGCAGCTTTTCTGAAAACTTTCCATCTTTCCATTTATTAACCTCAAGTTAACAGAAAAAAAAAAAAAAAAAAAAAGAAAAAATTGGCTCTAAGTGAGATGGTAAAAATCAGTGAGTTGGAATGTTGTTATAGAGTAAATAAATTCCAGAAAGAGTATAAAGATGCTAACGAGAATTTTAGCTTTGCCTGAAATCTGGTCAAATTGTCACCATAAAAGCCTGTGGGTGGGAAATGGGTATGGTGAGTGACAAGGTGCTAAGAACCCCAGGGTCCCGGGTTCATATCCCTGTCCCTGCCAGCTGCCAAAAACAAAAAACAGAAAAAAAAAAAAAAAAAACAGAGGTTCAGTTAGTGATACCGGAACCTACTCTGCCCCACAGGCCTGAAAGAAAAGAATCATAAGGGGAAAAAAATATAGTGACATTGAAATATTCAAATACAGGACTTATATGATAATGGGGATAGAGTACATTTTTCACCATTCTACCTGCAAACGATTATAAAGCTGTATAATCATTTGCACAGCAAAAGCAAATCATATTTCGATTAAACCCAGAAGTTCAAAAGATTGACAGAAATCTTTTGCTCATTTCCAAAACAAAGGCATCTAAAGACACCTGAATACACCCAAGATTACTGGTCTCTCTTTCCGACCTAAATAACTGAGCTTTTCATCTCATGGCAAAGGCCTCTCTGTGGAGACAATCTGCAAAGTGGATTAGAATATTTCATGTCATCCTGAAGATGTTCTCTTGAGGAGAAGCATTGCCTCGCTTCTAGTTAGGTGTCCCTTCCTTCTGCTTCCTGAACACTCGCTTCGTCTGTCTCTTGTCCACTGTTCACGCTGCATCGGCACGTGTCTGACGCCCTTATCAGACTGTGCTTTCCTTCAGGGCAGGGACCACTTGTGACTTCATTGCTGTGCTCTTGGCGGTGAGCATCATGCCTGGCACAGAGCAGATACTCAATAAATACTGAACATTTAGGACTTTTTAATGAGGCTACCCACTTTTGAGCATCCCAGACTCTCCTCCCGGCTGGGGCAGGATAGGGAAGGCATGGAGTCCTGCGACCTGCACTCTCATCACAGGAAGGAACTCGCAGAATGGGGGGGAGCCTTCCCTATCGCTCAGGATCCTCACAATTAGGGGAAAGTTAGGGGGAGGGCCTAGCTGCTAATCATCCTGAAGGTCTGTAACTATATTCTGGATCTTCATTCCCTTATCTTAAAGCTTTGAACTCTATATAAAAAATATGCAAACAATCAATTCTGCACTTGGCTGATTAGAATCTTAAATTCACACACACACATACACACACACACACACACAGCACTTATCAAAGGCTTCCCATTAGACTATTAAAAATCCAGGCTCCTTATTATAACCCACAAGACCCCATACGCTGAGCCTTAGGGACCACCTGTCTAAACTCATCCCCCTCCCTTGCTGCTCCCATTTGCTCATTCAGTGCCAGCTCCTCCCCTCCCAGCTCCTTTCGTTCCAGCCGCCTACTCTTCTTTTTACTCTTGGCTCACATCAAGTACATTCCCAGCTCAGGGCTTTTACAAATGATGCTCCCTCTGCCTAACACACTCTCCTGCAGAACTTCGCGTGGCTCATGCCTTCCCCCTTTTCCTGCTGCTTCCTTGAAGAGGCCTTTCTAAATCACCTGATCTTCCCTCACTCTTTTACTCTTGACCTGCATATTCATTTTATTTTCTCCCTGGCATTGAACACTATCTGCATGACTTTGTCAATTTCTTTGTTGCCCCTGTTTCCCTGTTTGTTGTCTGCATCCCCTACCAGGATGAAGACTCAGCAGGGGCCAGGACTGGATCCTGGCACGCAGACATGCTCAGCAGACATTCATTGCATGTGTGAGTGAGTCCACAAACCTGAAGCTCGCAGGGTAGGGGACTTGCTCAGAGCCACAGGCCCCTTCCAGGCTCACCAGGATGAAGGCAAATAAGAGTTTCAAGTCACTTTCTCTTTAGTCCAAGAGAATTGAAAGCCCTTTTTGAATAGTGTGTTAGTTGGCCAGGGCTTCCATAACAAAGTATCACAACTTGGTGTCTTAAAACAACAAAAATGTATTCTCTCACGGTTCTGGAGGCCAGAAGTCCAAAATCAAAGTGTTGACAAGGGGGCTTCCATAACAAAGTATCACAACTTGGTGTCTTAAAACAACAAAAATGTATTCTCTCACAGTTCTGGAGGCCAGAAGTCCAAAATCAAAGTGTTGACAAGACCATGCTCCCTTTGAAGGCTCTAGGGAAAAATCCTTCTTTGCTTCTTCCAGCGTCTGGTGGTTGCTGGCAATCCATGGTGTTCCTTAGGTTGCATGTATCACTCCAGTCTCTGCTGCTATCTTCACATAGCCTTCTCCCCTGAGTGTGTCTGTGTGTCTCGTCCTCTTCTTACAGTGACACCAGTCACTGAATTTGGGGCCCATCCCAATCTAGCACGACCTCTTCTTAACTCAATTACATCTGCAAAGACCCTATTTCCAAATAAGGTCACATTCACAGGTACAGGGATTAGGACACCAGCATATCTTTCAGGGGAAGAAATTCAACCCACAAGTGTTGATTAAGTTAGTCACATGGAGCACACGGGAGCCACTTTAAGAATAAACCAGCTCTCCTTGCTTGGTCTCAAATCCAGGCCACACAGCGTCTCCTAGGACACAGGCAAAGGAACCTCCCCATGGCATCTTTTTATCAGGAAGCTCGTCAGTCTCAGACACATGGAATTTTGAAAGGAACTGCAGTAGAGAGAGTCTCTACAATATTTATTATGTGTCAGGGAAGTGGCAAAACAGAAAACAACATATGTATTTAATGATAGAAAGTTATAAACATTAATAAGGAGAGAGAACCACACTAGTGTTTTTAAGAAAGCTAGGATTTTAGAAAAGAGATGGGTCCATATTTTTAACATAAAAGCAAGCAAGTTTAGACTTAACAGAAAGAATATATGTACCGAGTGCACAAATTTCTAGAGCAGAAATGTGAGAAATAACCCCAGAAGCTCAGGCAGCAAATAGCCACTTTTTACACACAAAAAACCTAAATTTGCATCCTAATAATGCCAAAATCACCAGATCATGTAAAAATTCCATAAACAGATACTTGTTCTACATGAAACCAAATGTCCAACTATCATTTTTCCCCAAAGAACTAATAGTTTGACCTAGTGTCATGCAGAGTGCAATGACAAGTAAGGGCCATAACCATGACCTCTGAGCTGTTCCATAGGGTGACTGGGCCCATCTCCCCCTTGACCTGGCTGAAGATTGCTGAAGGCTCACTATCTTCCTGCCATGACTGACATCCGAGGGTCACAGGAACAGCACCCAGAAGGCTGCTCCATTACCAGGAGAATTCTGAATCTGCTGGAAACTCAAATTCAGTGGAGGGCATTAAGTCAGTGATTACTAAATGTGAGTATGCTCTATTCCTAAGCAAACTGACAGTTTGATTTGGGGCTCATGAGAAGTTCCTGAGGGAAGACATGGTATCTGTCTCTAAGATTCCTATAACTGGAAGACCTTAACAGGAGAACTGCATTTCACTTGGCTCAGTCATGCACTCTCCAAAAATAAAATACTGCCATGTGAGGTAAGAAGAGCTTAATTTTTGAAAAATATACAAGCAGCAAACAACCAGGATGAATTCTTGCAAAATTGTGGGAGATAATCTCTCAACTCTAAAAATCGTATAACTCTGAAGATTTATTTCAGTCCCAGAAGACTTCAAATATACAAAGAGTTCAAGTTCATTGAAAGAGAGATTGGAAAAGAATAACATTATAAATGACAAAGAAGGAATTTAATCAGGGATACGGCACACAAAATGAGCAACCGATACTCTAAAACAAATGTCTTAAGAAATAAAGAGGGGCCGGCCCGGTGGCGCACTGGATGGTGCGCCGCTTGGGAAGCGCAACATCTTGAGAGTTTGGAGGAAAAAATTCAAAATTATATGATTGCCAAAAACTCTGGTAAATTCCCTTTTGTGTTGCTGTACAAGTATGAATTTATCCCAACCAGACCTCCCATGTTTAGGGACTTTTCTCAAACCCCTTGACTTTTTAAGATTATGAAACATGTTCTGGGTACAGCTCCCCTAAGTATCCACACCCTCCCACTCCATGAAAGAGACAGAACATCTGCTCCTCATCTCTGGGAAAGTATATTTAATTATTGGATGCTTTCCTTTTCAAAATGGTGTTGGCTTGTCTTTTTTTTTTTTTTTTCTTTTTTTTCGAGCCTCCAGGGCACGAATGAAATAATAAAATCATCCCTTCAATGTTTAAATCAGATAATAATGACCGCATCAACAAAAATAAAATTAATTGCATAAAATCATGTCTTTATAGTTACTGGGAAGAAAAGTCAATATCAGGCATTGGTTCTCTCAGCATCCATGAAATGAATTTACCTCAGGAGGCTTCTAGAAGCAAGGCTATACTGAGAAGGGGACAGCTAGGAACAAAGGAAGATTGTGGAATCTTGCAGACTCGAGGACCCCCACAAAGATCAGATATTGTTTCTCAGTCTTAGCAGAATCTATCAGAAATGTGTGTGTGTCTCTGAGAGACACACAGAGAGAGAGACTGACGGAGACAGACAAAGGATACATTAGGGGAAGACAGGGATACAAACCAAGCATGTGGGTCTTCTTACTGAGAAAACCTCATGCCTTCCACATCTTGTTAGGAAAGACTAATAAAATGAGAAGCAGAGATTTCTCTGGAATAAATCTTCATGAAAAAAAAAAATACAAAAGTTTAAGCAAGTGTGGGCCTAGCATCATTCACATTTGAACACCAGTGAAAAACCAGTATTACCAGTCACGACGGAGGCAGGGAAGTGCGTGGGGAAGTTTTGTCATTTTTCTGGTGTCTTCTTTGTTTTGAATCCTCTTTTTCTAAAAACAAACAAATAAATACTAACCAAAAAGAAATTTGCTTTTGTTTTAGCCAGAGAGAAAAAAAGATAGAAAAAATTAAATTGAATATTTAATTTAATGACTATTTTGTAAACCCACTTTTAAACCAGACAGAGTACCTGCTTTCATGGAGTGGACGTTATTGGGGAAACAAGCAGTTAAAGACATTTGTCGTCCAGTTTGGAGGGGAACTTAACTCAGAGATGGGGGTAGGGGAGCAGATCAGGGAAGCTTCTCAGAGAAGAGATGTCTACACACGGTTCCCCAACTCAGCTGCTCTTCAGAATTTCCAGGGAAGTCTTTGAAACTACATATTGCAGGGTCTCTCTCCAGATCTTTTGAATCAGAATCTCTAAGAGCAGATTGCATGTTTACAAGTCTCCCCAGTTGAAACTGAAACAGTGGTCTGACACTGGGTTCTGGGAAGAGAAGAAAAATGGAAGATGTGTAGGATCCTGGAGGTGAGAAAGAGGTCATTGGGAGAAGAGCTGAAAAGCAGTGGGGTGTGGCTGTCACTGAGAGAGCAATGTGGATTGCTGGCCAACAGAGCTGGAGATAAGAGGCAGCCACAGCACGAAGGGCCTTGTGCATAACATTAAGGACTCTGGCCTTCATCCCAAGGACAACGCTATCAGATGAATGGAAGGATGGAAGGCGGCAACTGGAAAGGAGCAGAGGGGATCATGAGGGCTTGGGAATAAAGATGAGAGAATATAGGGAGTTATACCAGAACCCAACCCTTCTCCAGGGCTTTTAAACAGCCAAGAACAGTTCCTTTGCCCTTGTTCCATTGTTTACAGTCCACCTTCCCTTTTAAATGCACACGTTGGGGGCCGGCCCGGTGGAGTGCGCCACTTGGGAGCGCAGCGGCTCTCCCGCCGAGGGTTTGGATCCCACATACAGACCGGCCGCTCACTGGCTGAGCGAGGTGCGGGCGCAACACCA
>NW_007731832.1:97186-103396 GCF_000696425.1 Galeopterus variegatus
GGGGCCGGCCCGGTGGCGCACTGCTACAGTGCGCCACTTGGGAGCGCAGCGGCGCTCCCGCCGAGGGTTCGGATCCCACATACAGACCAGTTCCCGCTCACTGGCTGAGTGAGGTGCGGGAGCAACACCGAGGGTTGCGGTCCCGTTGCCGGTCCCGGTCCGGTACGGGCGCGACACTGAGGGTTGCGATCCGTTGCCGGACACGGAAAAAGACAAAAAGGAAAAAAAATAAATAAATGCACACGTTGGGGGCTGGCCCGGTGGCGCACTGCTACAGTGCGCCACTTGGGAGCGCAGCGGCGCTCCCGCCGAGGGTTCGGATCCCACATACAGACCAGTTCCCGCTCACTGGCTGAGTGAGGTGCGGGAGCAACACCGAGGGTTGCGATCCCGTTGCCGGTCCCGGTCCGGTACGGGCGCGACACTGAGGGTTGCGATCCGTTGCCGGACACGGAAAAAGACAAAAAGGAAAAAAAAAAAATAAATGCACACGTTGTTTATGGTCAACTGGTATACCCCTACTCTTTTTACTCTTTCCTGTGCATAAACAGAAGTGTACACAGCCTCATCAAAGAAGAAAGTGATGGAGCCCTAAACCCACTTCACCACACCCCCTCACCCCTGCATGACTTCCTTCTCCATCTAAGGCTACTTTCAGTGCTCATTTTAACTGATGTGAATGTAAACAAATACTTCTGTTTACAATATTTGGTTTGAATGTGTCCTCTCCATCTGATGACGGGGCTAGGGCCCATGCCCCTAACGACATACAGTATGATGATAAACACTGTCCTCCCTGTCATATGACCATGTCCTCAGACTGCAAATCTCTTTGGCTTCATTAGAGAATCATAATGTTGTAATCCAAGAATCCGTGTGAACAGGACGAAGTAGTAAAGAATGGTGATGTGACAGTGGAAAGGTCATCTTTCGTCTTCATGTTCCAGCCAAACTTACCTCTGCTCCTAGGGATCCAAGAATCCGTGTGAACAGGACGAAGTAGTAAAGAATGGTGATGTGACAGTGGAAAGGTTGTCTTTCGTCTTCATGTTCCAGCCAAACTTACCTCTGCTCCTAGGGTGCTTCAATGCTAGCTGAGCTAGTGAAACTGGAACTCAGGAACAGACATCAGTGGGGAGATTTAATAAAAACATTTAGTAGTAACAGGTCAAGAGATGGATCTTTGAAAACCACAAATTTCTCCCCAAGCCTCTGTTGAAGTGAATACATTTGCACTAATAAGAAGTGAGGTTTCCATAAGCAGAGGAAGTGGATAATGAGAGAAAACCAACCCCTGATAACAGAGGTTGTTATCCTTACCAGTAACCACATATGAAATAAACCATGCTGGGGGACAACTTAAAGGCATCTCCCTTCCTCCAACAGGTTTGCAAACAAAACTGTTACAGAAAGAATCACCTAGTGTGGAAAATGTCAATTTAAATGTGACTATGGATATTGACCAACAGGTCACTTCATTCTCCACACAGCTTCTTGCAGCTATGTCTTTGGTGTTCCTGAAGATGAGGAAGAAAGTAATCAAAGAACGATTGAGCCAAAACCTTGTTTTCTACTTTGGGTCTAATCCAAACAATCTGAACCCCAAATCAAAAGACAAAGAGTCCAGGAGTCTTGGTCTCCCCTCCTTGGAAGTATTTTATCTTAAAGCTAGTCAACATGTTGGAAAGAGTACTCAACAGGTTGCAAGTATCTAATAAAGGTCATTATTGAGATCTAGAAATTAATTTTGGTGAAAGATAGATATAATACAACAGATGACACTAAGGAGTGTATAAGAGTGTCTTTGCATCATTATAGAAAAAAACACTTAAATAAGAACTGAGTTACTATCATAATACTGTGATTTAATTATTGAATAAAGCCAAAATCCACATAAAGAATAAAGCAATTTAAAATAAAAACCTAAAAGTTAAAGTTATAACTGAGCTCTCCTAAAAAAGAAAAAAAACAGAGAACTTAGCACAACAAAAGCATCACAGTGTTGAGCTATTCTTCCCAGGAGAGGGAAAGAAAAATGGAGCAATAAAGAGAAAAATAGAAATGCAGGGGAGATAAGGAAGCCAGAATATTCTGTTATCCATGGGCAGATAGCTTGTCGTGTCTCACACTTCAACTGAACCCAAATTCTGAATTTATAAGTGAGATAGAATAATAACTCTTTCCTTGGGTGTTTGATAGAGTCTAAAGCTCGTGAATATGGATTCAGAAACATCTGTCTTCCACATCATCTGTCTGTGGCTTGCCTTAGACTAAAATCTTGGGTGGAACTAATAGCTCCAGTCATGCAAGCTGAGGCCTCCAGGGGAAGGAGGTGAGAACACAGAAATATTAATACAGCCATCAGAGAAACGACTCGAAGCCAGCAGCTGACACTGTTTAGTCTCATTGACTTACGAGAGCTGGGTAGTTTTCAAACTGAATTATGAAAGTGGTTAAGGGTTTGCTTGAGGAAAATGTTGGCAGGTAGGAAAACCAGACTGCTTGTGGCCATTTCTAAGATTTCAGTTGACGTGAGTTTGTAGTTGAGAAGTCAGGAGGACGCCTCTGGAACGAGAGTTCAACCCTTTCTAGTATGATGCCAAATCCAAGCCAGGCATGAAAGCCAATTTTTATAGAGTCAAAGGCACCGACAGTATATAAAGTTTTATAATCTGATTTCTACAACATGATCTCGCTCTTTAGATTTCCATCATGTTGAGAAGGTGGAATGAAAGGCATGAAATGCAGGGGGCAAGTCTGGACCTGCTCAGGGCTCAGGGGTTACAAAGTTTACAGTCAGTAATATTTTGGCTTTAAGTCTGTACAATTTATCAATATCAGGGTTGGTCCTAAAGAGATAACCCAGGGTACTGCCACATCAAGGCAATAATCTTCATTTTTTTTTAGCTCTAAAAGCAAATTAGTCTTAGTATGTATCAAATGTTACATAACAAATGATTTTAAACGGTGAACAAAAATAAAAATGAATAAAAGCAAATTAAGTAAATGTGGCCAAAATCAAAAGTTTCAACTTTATTAATGATCACCCTCAACACAATGTATATGTTGATGTAAACGAATAATGAAGACTTAATTCTGAATCTGTACTTACTATACACTTAGAATTAGAATTAGCACTGTACTTTACATTTATTTTATTTCTAATAATTCAAAGTTAGGTAGAAAGGCATGGAATGATTTCTATAGCAATTTCGTGGCCCTGACTGCAAAGAACTCACATTATTTTTCTAGATTCACCCAGCAGTATGAATGCCAAAATCATCAGATTGTTTCTTTCTGGCGCTTTGTTTGGCCAGTCATGCCTAGATTCCAGATGTGTGGTTCAGTGACATGAAACATGCACATCATTTAGAGTCATGAGACCCAGCTAGGGGCCAAAGCTCTATCACCTCCCGGTTCAAAAAATTGGGCTAATTTGCAGTGATCCATACTTTTGACTTGCCTTATCTCTATTCCCTTTAAAACTATATTCCCATCAGTTCTGTTCTTAAGTTCCTTAACTTTTACCATTAAATATTTTTTATTGCATCTACTAAAATAATGCTTTTATGAAACATTGATATACTAAAGCATGCAATTTCAAGATACATAACCATTACGTACACATGGCCTGCAAAGTAGAACACAGTAGTGAGCAAGAGCATAGCCTCTGGAGTCAACTTCCTACATTCATATCCCATCTATGACACCTACTAGGTGTGTTTCCTTGAGCAAGTTTCTTAACTTCTCTGTGTCTGAGGTTTTACAAGGTATCTACTTCATAGCTTTCTATGAGAAAAATAAGGTACGTATCTCATACAATAATTATGTGAGAATTAAGAGCAATAATTCATGTAAAGTTATTAGAAAGAGTGCCTAATGCATAGCATAGCACTGGATGGTCTATTTTTATCAAATCAATATTTGTACATAATTTAAAAAGTAAAATAGTACTGTGTGGGAGGAAGGGGAGATGGGGTTTTAACTACTCCATAAATTGGATTTCCAACCTTCTGGTAGCTTTTCTGCCAATTCTTGAGCCTGCCCTAGGCCCAGAGTCTGTGAAATACTAATTGTTCTCATTCTTCTGAGAAGGCACAAAGATTTCAGATAAGTCTGTTTTCAATTCCCCTTCTGCTTTCCATCTTCTGAAACTTCATTGAAACTTCTAGTTCACTGTGTGCCCTCTCGCAGCGTCTATGTCCTTTGGTCTTAAATATTTTTAAATTATTTGCTGTCAGCTTTGAAGCATTTGGAAAGAGCAAGGGCAACCATGTGTGTTCAGTTCACCACAGTGTTCAGTAATGTTAAATATTACACTATTATTATTACTAATACCTAATAATAGTACCAGCTAATATTACTGCTATGATAACCATGGCTCATTCTTCCAGTCGCTGTAACTATAAAGAAGTTCAAACAAGGGTTAAATATTACACTATTATTATTACTAATACCTAATAATAGTACCAGCTAATATTACTGCTTTGATAACCATGGCTCATTCTTCCAGTCGCTGTAACTATAAAGAAATTCAAACAAGAAAGTGTTGGTGAAAAGTCAGAGCCTGGGCTTGTTTTCTGTGTCTCAGCCTGGCTCTGAATAATTCAGTGGAAAATTCTTTCTCCTCCCTCTCAACTAGATCGTACCTCTTTAGTGCCTTTCCCAAAACTTTCTGGGTTCCTTTCCTCTCATAACTTTTTAATAGGCCCCCTGACTATGTTTAACCTCCCAGTGACCCTTTGGATCCTTGAGAGTCCTTCTCTCAAAAACTCATCTTTGCATTCCCACATTTCCCTGGCTTCTTACTGTTTCCAATGGCCCTGGTTGTCTTTCTCCTCGTCAGGTCATCAGCAGGTCTCAGTCATTCAGCTTGCAGATCTTTGACCCAGCAAGGCATAATTAAGCTTCAAATTAAGTCATTTAATTGTGGCATGTGGTCCTGAGCTCCTCAGAGAAAAGACTCTGTGTGTGGGTGAAATAATAAAGGAAATAAGAACAAACAATTGCTTCTCAGAACATTTCCAACAATTCCTCAAATAAGTAGTGAAGGAAAAATTGGCATATCGAAAACAGAGGGGTGGGAATCCAGAATATTCCATGACCTGGGGTGGTAGAAAAAGTGTGGCAGCAAGGTTGAACAGAGGTCCACAGAGACCTCACATCTGTCCTGGATTGTGCAAAAGGAGAAAAGCAAGGATGAACTTTCTCCCCTTCTTAGAGTTGTTCAATGGGATGAGCCAAGATGCTTTGTTTGCCTGGAGTATGAATTACTGGCAATTCCCCCATAGACCTTTAGATCCAGAGCCTCAGATTTCTGAAGCAAGCTTGAATTTCTATTCCTGTTTCTTCCCATCTTTATAAGTACTGCACAGTCATTGTGCAGAGAACATTGGAATTCTGGTTGCAAGTGAGATCTCTGCTCTTCAGAAAGTTTCCCTTGACTTTGGGATTCTCCAGCTTATTTATGTAAGTATATTCTATAGAGATGCAAGTGCCCTAAAAAAGAGTGCCATGCAACTGAAACTTCTGGTTTTATGCGGGAGATTACAGCTCTGTTGAGAAAGCAGAGAGCAAACATAAGGAAATAATATAAAGGCATGACTCGCCGACAACAAAAGCCTTGAGATGAAATGTGCAAAGGGAAGTTGTTTGGCAGCTTCCTTTTTACCAAGAGACTGTACTACAAGACCAAGCTAGGGAAAAACACATGTGAATCGTGCCATGTGTAAACAAGGGTAAATAATAGAATAATTTAGTTGAAGATACTGTAATTGGCTGAAAACTCCTGAATTGTAATTTTTTGATACAAAAGATATCTGGCAAAATTCACATTAGAAATCCCTGGCCGATTTAACTGTCCATTCCTGCTCTCCCTGAGCAAACATCCCAGTGAGTCAAGGAGTCCTGCCAGTGCCACAAAATATATCGGTTTAATAGGAGATGGTTTATGTTGGTGGCTAAAATTCCCCATGTCATCACCTACCTTATCTTGGGGTGAAAGATACTGAATTCACAGAAGAGATAAGAAAACTTGCCCTTTGGAATAAAACAAGGAAAATACATCTTGATGTATCAGATACTTCACAGAATACAGAATACATGGAAGATACACATATTGGGTTTTTTTTCCTTTTTTTTGTCTTTTTTACTGACCGGTAACGGGGTCGCAACCCTCGGTGTCGCGCCCGTACCGGGGACTGGCAACAG
>NW_007731832.1:104255-108031 GCF_000696425.1 Galeopterus variegatus
CACTTCTGTAGAAAAATTAAAGTGGCTTATGGAAAAGAAAATTTAAGAGGTTTACTAAATTGGGGGAAACCATGACCAACGGAGCAAAGATGTGACAATTTGGGAGAGGGGGAAATAATTTAACTAACCAGCCCTAATTAAAAATGCTAGTATGGCCTAAGGTTCTCTATCTTTCCATAAGGGGTGATTTAAGAATAGTATTTTAAAGCTTGCACATGTCACTTCAAGGCTCTTCACACTAGCAAAGATGCAGCTGCGGTGCTGTTTTTCTTGGCCAGCATCAGGATCCTTTGTGGGTACTGAATAAACCTGAGCCTCGAAGCTGAGCAACTCTAGAACCAGACTGCTGGATGGTTCTCCCGAGAGTTCAAATATGTGAGTGAAAGATATATATATAAAACTCACTTCTTGTTTGGATGCAAGGAAATATGGACACTTAACCAGGTGTGAAAACATGACTGAGCTTCTGTAAATGTGGTATTGGGTATCACTGGTCTCAAGGGGCGATGGGAAATGAGCCTTCCCAAGCCACAGGCTCTTGGCAGAAAAACTCAGTTCCCCAAGTTGCATGAAGGAGAGGTGCCACCTCTGTTTTGTTGACCTGGTTTTCTTCGGGCTTTCAATTAGGAGCACATTCCTTTTCTCCCTTTACTGTTTTCAAGTTTAGTTCAGGTCAATAAGCACCTGAAGCTTTTTGGACAGCAAATAATAAGCTTAATCAGCCTCCTGATGAGTGAAAATGCTCTCAGAGTCTTACAGCACTTGAGTCTTTGGCATTTTCCTATTGGAGATAAGCCTAGATAATATCTGGGATTAAATGTAGTTGATGAGGTTTGAAGTACCCAAAGGCTGACTCCTTTTTTTTTTAAAAGAGAATTTAGCCCTATTCCACTCAAAATAGTAGACTAGGAAGTAGGTGGCTATCTCATCAAAAAATCTTTCATCTTTTAAAAAGTTTTCTTTAGAGCCAAAATGTAACTGACTCCTTTTTTTTTTTTTTTTTTTAAAGAATTTAGCCCTATTCCACTCAAAATAGTAGACTAGGAAGTACGTGGCTATCTCATCCAAAAATCTTTCATCTTTTAAAAAGTTTTCTTTAGAGCCAAAATGTAGAAGTGGCAAGAAATTTCTGTAGCAAAATTAGTCGCCCATGGGATGCTAAGAGATCAGGGAAGAAAATGTCTCAAACCTGGCAAAGAGCTGGAAAACACAGCCTTCATAGTTACGGAAGTTACCAAAGTCTGCTTCATTTGAGGAGGGCTGGTAGAAATTGAAATAACTGTTTTATGGAAATAAATAATCTGTGAACAATTCACAGTGGCCCTTCCAGAAGCCAACATCTGTGACTTTCTGTGGCACACTAACTTAGTTCAAGCTACTATTCATAAACAAAAGAATATTTTAACCATTTTATTTTTACATATTTTTGGTAAAATTAAGTCCCTTTCTTCAGGGTTTTTTTTCCCTATCTATCCATATGAATAAATTACTAGGTAGGCCTAAGCATTCAGTATTATTTTTCAAGTAGATAACTCATAGGAGGCCATCTCTCTTTCTGATTACTTAAGTATCACTCAGGACACTGGAGTCAAAATCATTCTGAGATGTATTTTACCTTGTTACTCATTGTTAACTAACAGAAGAACATGCACAAGTGTAATATATTCCTTGTTAAAGGGATGAAAGTCTCCTTTATCCCTAGGCATGATCTCTAAGCCCATAGATGGAACTAAAAAAAAATATCTGAGTCATCCCATTAAGAAGGAACATGTGTTTCAGCAAGCTCATCTGCCTGGGAGAAACCCTTTCTGTGGCACCTAAGTCTCATTGTCCTAGCCTAGCTACCCCTTTTAACATCTGCTTAAGGACTTAAAAGCACAACTTCCTTCCTAGTCATCTCCTGTGGCTGCCTCTGATCGCCCACCCACCCCCCCAGCCCAGACCCAAAGTCTGTTGTGCACATGGCTGAGGCTCAGCTGGCAGGGTGACAGAGAATGGTTGCCCCATGACTACTACATAAGGATGAAAGTGCATGCCATGATGTTGTGATTAATCCTCACAAAGTGAGCATCACCATCTCTGCGACACAGCAGGGAAACCAAGGAATGGCATGTATTCTTGTCAAAATTTGCCTGCCAGTGGGCCTTACAGGGAAGTGTGGAGTGAGTTTTGGATTTGGACGAAGCTAGAGAGTGCTGGTTTGAGAAACAATGTAGTGTCATTAGGTCTTGACCAAATGCCAATGTTGCAATTCAAATAAATGCAACTTATTGCGTATAATGTGTTATAGGAACGCAGAGGGGAAAGAGTCACTTCCAAGGAGAAAGTTTGAAAGAGTTTGATGAGGAAGGCAGCATGTGAGCATGAACATGAAGACGAGGCAGAATGTGGCCCCATCATGTCGGAGTGGGAAGAGAGAGCATGAGAGACAGAAGGAAACCCATCAGCAGAGGCAAGAATGGGAGGTGGTGTAAGAAGGAGAGGCAGGAGAGAAGCTGGAAGAGCAGCATGGGGTCCTACCTTGGTGGCTCTTGACTTCTATGCCAAGGGATATAGACAAAGGGACGCCATCGAAGGTTTATGAGCAGGAGATGGTCATAATCACAGCAGTATTCTTAGAAAGATGAATCTGACCATGTTAGTGGACTGGGTTGGAGACAGGAAGAACAGAAGGCAGACATCGGCTAGGAGACTGTTGCAGTAATCCTCAAGTGAAATGAGGGTCTGAGTCACAGGTGACAATGAGGCTGGAAGTCAGGGACAGGTGAAAGGAACAGAAAAAAGGATGGGTCAAAGGCTTGCATGTGAGTTGGACCTGAGGGGTGATGAAGGAGGGAACTAAAAAGTAACTCTGAGGGTCCGAGCCAAAGTGACCAAGAACACTATGTTACTGAAGATGGACAAAGGGAACCTCTCTCAGATGTGTATCAAGTCCAGCCTTGAAGACAGAGGACCGCAGGACAGAAAAGAATTAAGAGCTAGAAATGCAAATTGGTGAAGGGAACCGTGCTGTTCACTTGGTATCCACTCCGTAAGTACCAATTAAATGAATGAGAGTGAAGAATGGGAAAATGTGAATATATACTCATTAGCCCCACTTACAACAAAGATTGAATGCAGTAAAACTCAGATACAAATAAAGGCTGGAAAATATAAAAGACCTGATGAAGCAGGTGCTCCAAAAAGCTCAGTTAAATTGAAACCATTCCTGCCATCCAGAATTGACTTAATAAAATAGGCATGACATGATGTAATTGTATCATAGAACATAACTTGCATTAATGAAGTATAACCACCACTCACAAAATCCAAGGCTATTTTTTAATGTAGCGAGAGTATTGCTCTGCTCAATAAATTATGTAATCAAAATGAACCTATGACATTCTTTTAAGGTAGTGGAATTTCTGAATCCGAGAATCCAGGTACTTCATAATGAGAAGTGGCTCATTACTGGAATGTCCAGCAGTTTGAATCTCTCATTGAGAACAAGCTTC
Source organism: Galeopterus variegatus (assembly GCF_000696425.1). Classification (NCBI taxonomy): domain Eukaryota; kingdom Metazoa; phylum Chordata; class Mammalia; order Dermoptera; family Cynocephalidae; genus Galeopterus; species Galeopterus variegatus. Next base: position 107,750 of record NW_007731832.1, read on the forward strand.
AGTTCATCAACTGTAGTAAATAGTTTTGTTTTGTTTTATTCTGTTTGGTTTTCCCTCCTGAAACTAGCTGTGTGTTATAGCAACAAAGTTATAGACAATAGTCCTTTCTCCAATCACTTGATTTTTTTCTTTCATTTTTGGAGAGTTTGGGTGCTAAGGAGAGTAGGTATGAGTACTTGTCCAAGAAACTGTCAGTGGCAGAAAAGAAATGGGGAACTATAATAATAATAATAATACCAATTTGTACTTATATAGCATCCTTACTTGAAAGAGCTTAGAATG
>NW_007731832.1:108867-109904 GCF_000696425.1 Galeopterus variegatus
TTCTAAACCTCCACAGTGAATATATCATCCAAAATGATTTTCACTAAAGTTCCTTTGGCTGCAGAACTAAGCAGGATTAGTAATTTGAAGAATCATGGCCTTTCATTTTCAAAGAAAATAATGTTACTCTCTGAGTAACGGTGGGAGATGAGGATAAAAGGAGGCAGAGGGTTGTGTGGGTAAAGAAGAGAGTTGTACAGAGAAACCTCCGTATGCAAAATGTACCTTTTAGTGACAAATGAATAAATAAATGATAAAAAGGATATTCCAAGTCTGTCAATGGAGTCCAGAAACTTCTGAGTTATTCCTCACCTTTTCTTCAAGCCAGCTGCCAAGGGTAAGGCAAAGTGAGTTCTGGCTAAAGGAATTCCTAAATCATTTCTAAGAGCCTGGGCAACTTGCAACTTTGGCACTCTTTTGTATGGTCCTTAAACAATTTGGCATCTACAGTATTTAAAATACCTCTCAGCCACTGTCCTTTTCTCACTGCCACAAGCCCCCCAAAAAGGGTGGACATCGGGACTAACAATTCTGCCTTCCAGGTCTACCAAATGGTTTCTCCGCAGGCAGATAGGAGCAGAGACAGGATCTGTTCCGATGATGAAAAGGGAGTTAGCAAAGGGGCAAAAACACAGCTCAGCCACGCTTCCCTTCAGCCCTCAAACATGCATGGAGAGGCTACTGGCAGCTAGGCTTGTGAGGGATTCAAAAATGAATACAATCCAGATCCTTCCCTCAAAGGAATTTATCGAGGGAGGAACTGTGCAGCTCTCCATTTGCTGCCACTGTTGAAAGCATCTGGGCCATGAGCCTTTGCACGGGGGCCACCTTGGGCTACCTGCAAACCCTCCTGCTATGTCCTCTTCTTAGCCCAGGGGAAGCGACAGAGAAAAGCAACGAATTATTTAGCTTGTCTTGGTCCCTGCAGTGCTATCTATCCACTGTGCCCTCTTCTTCCTGTCTCCCCTCACTGCCCCGTCATCATCGTCCAGCTCACACCTCTCTCAGGAAAGGGTCTGAAGTCAGTCATGGAGCAA
>NW_007731832.1:110445-113047 GCF_000696425.1 Galeopterus variegatus
CGTCATCATCGTCCAGCTCACACCTCTCTCAGGAAAGGGTCTGAAGTCAGTCATGGAGCAAGATCCAGCACATGTTTTCTCTTGTGATCAAATACCATGAAGCATCTTTAACAAGAGATGATCACTAAGGTAAAGAGGCTGATTTTCTTGCTTGATTTACAGAAAGCCATGTTCTCCCTTACTGTAAAGACACCACAACCCCAAACTTGAGAAAAATTTAAGTCTCAGTGATACTTGCGCTTAAGCCTTTGTTGCTGAAGAAGTGATTTCAAGCACAATGAGCTGGTGAGTGGGGCAGTACTTTTGGAGCAGAGGACTCTTCCTGACACCTCTACAATCACTTCATTCACATGCCCACATGCCCTTGTTCAGCCTCTGAATCTCCACTGCCCAATATTGTAACCAGTAGCCATGCGTGGCTGTTTAAGTTTAAATTAATTGACATTAAATGGAACTTAAAATTCAGAGTCTCAACCGATCTTGCCATATTTCAAGAGCTTGGTAGTCATATACAGCTGGCTAGTGGCCACCATATTGAACAGCGTACAATATTTATTGCCATCTTCGCAGAAACCTCTATTGGACAGTGCCACTCTGAACCAATATTCAAACCGTGGCTGAGAATCACTTTCAGATGTGAAGTTCACAGAACCACAAGCTAACCATTCATATAAAAAATCAGGCACAATAAAAAATTTAAGCTATAATTATGCAGAACAACTTATTCTTCTACACATAAAAGGACTAGAGACAACATTTTTTATTACATACCCCAAAAAAAGAAAAGAATGAAGACTTCCTAGATACAGTAAGGACTGAATTAGGAAAAAAAAAATCAGCTTATCTTTTAACAGGCTTAGTCTTCAGAGACCTACTTAAACAGTCTCAGTTTTGGGAGATTTATGTAAAGAGGTACTTCATAATTATAATAATTCTCACACAATACTCTAAAATTCACATAAATATTTTAATCTTCGTGTTGTTCCTTTAGCGTCAAATAAAAACATACATCCAAAGCCTGCAGTGTTACAGGTTGGTAAATCATACACAAGGCACAAGCAATCTCTTGCCAATCAGAAATGAGACTAAGTACAGACACCAGGAGCAAAGAGCATAGCATTAAACACACAGAAGGACCATGTGACAGCTGCTCAGAGACCCTCCTGGTGCTTCTGCAGTGGGGGAACCTTGTCTTTGCCTCTTAACGAGCCCTGGTGTGTTAAGAGTAAGGACAAGGTTCTCTTTCTTGATGGCTGCAGAAGTATTGGCTTTTCCAGACCCAGGACTCTCTTGGACCAATGCTTATGCTGCTGCCACTTGTGGGCCTTTTCTGTAGCATGCCAGTGATTTCACCAACATGAGATAGTAGAGCTGTGAAAGTGACACAGGAGACACAGCTGTGAATTGCAAGCCAGGGAGGTTTTAGCTTGGTAACTGAACTTCAGGGAAGAAATATATTTCCATCCCTGAGACCCCTCACCCCAACCCCAGTCTGGGCTGTGAAAGTGACACAGGAGACACAGCTGTGAATTGCAAGCCAGGGAGGTTTCGGCTTGGTGACTGAACTTCAGGGAAGAAATATATTTCCATCCCTGAGACCCCTCACCCCAACCCCAGTCTGGATCCCTCTCTATTTCCAACCTGTCACCTAATAGAATGACTAAATACACAAGGGCATAAAGGAGGGAGTTCAAAGCTTGAATTCTGGACATCTCCCCTGCTTCTTTCCACCTGCACACCGTTCAGCCTTCACTTGATTCCCAAAGCCTAGCTCCCCTTCCCCAGGATGGCTTACCTGGAGGGCAGTTTACCACTCAGAGGCACAGCATCAGCTTTTCTATTTTGAGTATGTGCTAAAATGCATCCCCAAGATCCTTGTTCTGCCCCACCTACATGCCAGCATCACACTTACTCTCCTGGTTGCCTATCATGCCCCCTGAAGAGCAACCATTCAAAATTGTATCAATCAGTCAGCTCATACTTACTGGTACCCAGTGTGGATCTGAGCTCATTGCAACTTCAGGGACCTTCCAGGTGGAAGCTCTCTCCTTTGTTAAAATGCAGATGTCTGAGGATGAAGACTGATATAGAGTCAACGAGGCTCTGTCATTGTGAACTAACTAGGTGCCTAAAGCATGTAGACAGTGGGGACAGGTGTGGGGTGGGACTGGAGCACATGGGGGCCTTACTCGGGTGGATTGTCAATAGCATTAGAGGCACGGAAAGAGAGGGAGAAGGTTCGCGAAGGTCAGCCTTAGCCTAACCATTGTAAGGTGCAGGGTTCAGGCCTCCATTTCACCATTAGGAAGCTTCTGGAGACTAGTGAACATCTGTTAATTCCCTGAAATTAACATGTAAGTCCACAACCCTAAAATGATAAAGCTTTCTCTTTATCATACTCTACCCATGAATGTAAGTGGCACATCCCCTGGGTACCAGCGTTCTGATTGCTCTCCTGCTCTCAGGGAGAGGTGTCGGGGAAAAGCCAATGGGCTGGGAATTAACCAGCAAGCTCTTTCTTGTCGTCCAGGCTGGATAGGAACACACCGGAAGAGAGAAACAGGACTGAGCATGTTTCAAAACTTGCAGGGAAAAGTAGATA
>NW_007731832.1:113907-115451 GCF_000696425.1 Galeopterus variegatus
CAAATAAGCTAATTATGGTCAGAGAAAGTTAACACTGGGGTTACAATGAACGACACTTTTTTTTCTGGAAAATGCAGCACACAGGTGACATACTTATGCAATTCAAGTGCTTCTTCAAGGGTTTGGAAAGATATTCAAACCAAAAGAGTTCAAGATAAAGGGGAAGGAGAAAAAAAAGAGGATCTGTGCAGGACTGTGAAGGTTGAGTGGTGAGCAGGAAGTGGAGTTCAAAAGAGGTAGAATAAGAGCTCACAAAAGGCAGCAATAAGTGGGAAAGAGCAATTAATTGGATCAGTCTGTGAAGGCTCAAAACAGTCTGATAGCAAGTCGACGTAATATCCTGATTCCCGAGTTAGGATCCCAAATCTTCCATATGACTAATAATTAAAGCCAGCTCTTGGGAAATAAATTTTTTAATTTGTGTATTCAAAAGGAGGAATGCAGTTAGCCCTTTGTCCTTACTCTTAAATTTTCTTTTGGGAGGTAAATTCCTTAAGATCCTCAGAAAAAAATGTCTGGAAGCATTCTATAGGACCATGACGAATTTGAGGTCTTAAATGACAAACTTCACTTCCCAAAACCCAGTCACATCCCACACAGTCCACAAAGTTTGCTTCTGAAGACCCAACTGCTAGCTTCAGCGTGTACTTCAGAGAGTCTTACTGGGGATATCATCAGCTTTTCTATTTCTTTCACGACTTTGTTACCCAACTTTTATATGCACAGCACACATATACAAATATACCAACTCCTCCAGGGATTTTGGCAGAAGCAAAACAACTAGTTAAACACTGCAGTGAGCAGAGGTGAAAAGCAGGCCAGTTGTTCAGGATCTCAGACTGGAAAACAGAGACACCTATTCAGCCGGTTCGTCCTCACCTGCTGTCACCTGGGAACAACCCTGGCCTCTGTTAGAATAGTTTCTAGCACAGGGATGCAAAATGTTGAAGATTATGTGATTTTTTTTTTCATGTGGTTTTTAAACTGGAAAATGGACCCTCCTTCCCCTCTAGGGAGGTAAGTTATTCAAGTTTGGGACAAAGAACAAATTGAGTGAGAACAGTCAATTAAGTACATGGTACTGGCGGCTGAGAAATGAAAAAGAAGAGGGTGAGGTTTTTTTCGAATGGGGGATTTACTCTCTGCTTCCAGCAACAGTCAATGGGTCTCCTCTCCCTTCAATAGGAAAGAGGGGCATAAAGCATCGGATGGTCCTAATGTTGGGGGGAAAGAGTAGAGAATGCATTGTATTGTTGGGGAGGGTGGGGAATAGACACCGGCTGGAAGGAAACAGCTGACTGGCATCACAAGGACAGTCTGTGAGTGAGGGTTCCACACTGAGGACAGCCAAGAGCAAGGCATCTGGAAGAGGCCAACGCCAAAGGCCTAAAGAGCCAGGGAGCAGAAGAAGGCCTCTAGTCAGGGCTTCACATCCATCAGCATCACCCAGTATCATGCACGGTGGGAGGGGGGCAGGTGAGGGGCAGGCCTCAAGCTGAAATTCTAACGTAGGAGGTCTTGGGTGGGGCCGATACATTTGCACA
>NW_007731832.1:116399-118314 GCF_000696425.1 Galeopterus variegatus
TAAGACACAACTCAAGACATCCCTGCATATTATACCAAGAGGCTTTTTTTATCCCCTTCTTCACAAGCCCTCTTCACAAGTCCTTGGAGACTTCTAAACACCTGTTAAAAGAACTGAGAACCACGTTAGTTCTAGAAAGAGCGCTGAGATCATCACACACCTTGGCTTTGTTTGGTGTTGAAGTTGATGTGGTGGTGATGGGATCAGGTGCTCTCAAAGGGAAATTGTAGGAAAATACACAATACTTTTACCAGAATAAGTGAATGGCAGGTATATTCTGTTCGGCCACCTAAAAATTGTGTCCCCAGGTGATCTGAGCAAGACAACCACTTTGGCTATTGGTTGAAAAGCCTCAGTTCCATGGCAAAACCATTTCAGCACTTGTTCATTAAATTTAAAACATCAAAGAGGATTTGCAAATCTGGAAAACATTTATGAAAAATTTAAATGGGGTGTCACTTTGGCAGCGTAAGTGGCATGAACTGTTTGATTTTCAACTGTTCACAGATGTATCTGACTCTGGGATTAATGCATATATCTTCCAGGAGAAACTTTGTACGCAAAGTTTTGAACAAAATTTGCCTGAGAAAGGAAAATTAGTTTAAATCTGTACAGTGTGGAACTTTTCACCTGTATGTGGTATGTGTCTCTCTCCTTATGTGTATGAGAAAAGAAAAACATCATTTTTCCAATTTGTATTGTATTACAGCTCTTGATGTTATAAACTCTTCATGAGAAGATTTAAGAACTTAATGTTTCATCCCCATTTTTGTTTGGAATTGCTGAGTTCCAAAGTTGCCAAATCCNGAACTTAATGTTTCATCCCCATTTTTGTTTGGAATTGCTGAGTTCCAAAGTTGCCAAATCCCTTTCTTTTCTGGTTCATATTTATGTTTGGAAACTTTCTTTAAATAACTATCTGGAAACCAGTCACATAAGAAAATGCCAAAAGACAATATGAACTAAGAACATATCTGGTCCTCTACAAGTCTAGAAGTTTTCTCAAAATTGTTTTCCTGACATAGATTCCAGGAAATGAATGATACTGTGAGTCAGAGCTTTCAACCCTTGGGAAAAGAGGGGGGAAAGTTCAGGTTTTTGACTAGAATATTTTGAAAGATTAAACGTTTCCTATAATTCACATTTTAGTTATTATTTATGTCACTTCTTACTCCTAAAATGATTTGATGTGACGTACAAAAGAATACACATTACTTTAAAAAGCAAGACAACAAAATGGGGAAAAAGAAAAAATAATTGCTGTAAGTATACTTCAGTAGAGGTTGATCACATATAGGGGACGTGAATTTTCTAGCAGCCAACCCAGAAAAGGAAACACTCTTTTTGAAACTATCGGGGGAAAAAAAAAAATTAGTTGCTCAGAAGAAGTATGACCTAGTCCTGGAATTAAGACCTGAGGGAAATTTTTCACACAAGTCAGTTTACTCTATAATATTCTCAACAGCTTTTTAAAATGATATAATGATTTTTTTAAAGACCAGATTCTACACACCCCTCAATGAGCGCCAGCCCTAAAGGAGAGCTCAATTAGAGAAAATCAACTGTGCCTTAGGCTGGCTTGATCTGGGGAAAAAATGTTGTGTATCTAGCAAAATGGATGGACTGTGTATCCTTCAGACAATCTTCCCTAGATGTTATTATCTTGAAACCAAGCCTTTGAAAAATGTTGAATAATGTGGCCCAACCCTCCTCCTGGGTATGACTCGGGGAGCTTTGTAAAAATGCAGTTCCTAGGTATCACGTTGGGTCTAACATATCAGAATCTCTGAGTGAATATCCTGGTTACCTGTATTTTGTAAGGGTCCTCAGGTAATTCTAAAGGACAAGCAGATTTTGCTCCTACGTACTTGACACCTAATCCTTTACGAATGTGCTTCCTCCAGTGCCTCCGTGA
>NW_007731832.1:118468-121951 GCF_000696425.1 Galeopterus variegatus
GTCTAACATATCAGAATCTCTGAGTGAATATCCTGGTTACCTGTATTTTGTAAGGGTCCTCAGGTAATTCTAAAGGACAAGCAGATTTTGCTCCTACGTACTTGACACCTAATCCTTTACGAATGTGCTTCCTCCAGTGCCTCCGTGACTCTGGACACTCTCCTTGGTCCCATACATTTCTCACAGCTGATTCCCTGATTCTGTCTCTTCTCTGGTACCCTACATGGCCGTGACCTTTCTTGTTTTTTCTCTTCAGCCTCACACTTTGCAACACAAACAGACATATACATTCAACCACCTTGCCAAAAATGTCTCTCTCCACGACTATCTTTCCCAAGCCACAGTACAACATTTTCAACTGCCTGCCAGGCATTCCACATGAATCTCTTCAGTCTTTCAAACCCAAACCCACCTCACTGGATCATCTCTTCTTCATCAGCTTCACCATCACTGATACCTCTCCAGGGATGCAGATTTGAAACCTCAAAGTCAGTGTCTTTGCTGTCCTGGTCGTACCACCATTTTCAATCAATTGCTAAGTCCTCAAAATGGCATTTCAAAAAATCTCAGTCTCGTGTTTCAGTCTTCACTGTCTACTCTCTCCTACTGCCCTAGGTCCAGTCCTCTTTGGATCTTAGCTGGAATTACTGGGCTCCATAACATCCTTCAGTCTAGACAATTTGGGAAGAGTTGAAATGGTTCAGACAAGATTAAGTTTTAGGTTTCTAAAGCACAACTCTGACCTTAAAAGCTTATTTTCTTTCACATATCAGAATAAGTTGCCGTGTCTTCAGGTATGAACCTGCCTTTCCAAACATCTTTACCCCATACAAATTCTGCACTTACCTGTTTCTTTGCCAATGTTTCCTCCAATGAAAATATCACTCTGCTCCCACCCCAAATGAAGTCCAAATCCCTCCTCATTCTTCAGGGCCAATCAACTGTGTATCCCACACATCAGTTAGAATGTCTTTCCCAAAGCAGAACTCAATTAATACCGAATGAACAAATGAATAAATTAATGAATAAATATTCACATCAGAATTTTCTCTTGACTGCATCATCTAGGAAAGTAGGAATTTTTTTTTTCAGTATTTATTATCTTTGACTCAGTTCTTTTGGGGGGAAACAGTCTTTTAAGCCTGCTTTGGCACTCCTTAACAACCAAAGAGAAAAAGCTTGCATATGTGACCCTTCACAGGAAGCAGAAAATCTTTCCAGTGAGCTGCACGTTGGATCAACTTAAAGAGACCTTGTTTCACACCACAAATCAAAGTGACTGTGAGGGACAAGCCTAGTCATGACACAAGGATATCCACGCGATAGGAACTTGCTCAAGATCTTGAGACCAGGCAGTTTGGCACAAGAGCAATGGCTCAGTTAGGAAAGAAGCAAGGGGCTCAGGAGCACTGTTCGCTGGTCACTGGCCTGCTATTAGGGGTGCAATGACACTGCAGCACACTGTGATTTATCAGAGGAAAATAGCCTGGTAATAGGAGCAGAACTAGACCTCATTAAGATGAAACTGTGTCTGATATCCTTGAGTCAGACAAAAGAGAATATGAAATTGATGTGGTCAGCATTACTGCCAAGCTGCATTTGAAAAGAATCAAACCAAAGTGGCAATTGACAGCACTTCAAGAGGAAAATACCCACAAATGAAACAGAAGCATGTTGAATGTAAACTTCCAGTCTTAAATGCATTAAAATATGACTTTACACTTGCTTTCTTTCCACAGTGAGATCATTCCGAACGCATCTATAAAAGGAATAAGGTGTATACCTTTAACATGCTCTTGCTGAAGCCCTACAGCAAAGTATGGTGGTAGGATTAATTTAATTATCAGATTGTCTCCTCTTGAAATAAGTACGGACACGTTTCTAGTACTGAAAAGACAAAAAGCACTTCATGAAAGGAGGATGGGGGTGAACAACGGTGACAGCTGACTTGGAGAAAATGACTGTTACTGGCCAGAGCCCTCAAAGATCCTTAACTCCTAAGTAAAGGGACTGTCAGTTCTCCAGCATGACTTTGCTTCTTGCCACCTCCCAAAACTGCAGGTAAGGGAAAGACGTTTGTTTAGAGTGCCTCTTAGCTAGTGAGCCACACAGTCTGTGAATGTGAAATAGTCTTTGTGCGTGCAGAGGAAAGTCTACATTATTGAGTTGCTTTCAAGAAGAGAATCAACATGCTTTTGTCTGAGAAGCAAGCGGTAGCCAGTGTCTTTCACTCCATGACAGACTTAGTGTTGCTTTTTGTCTTTTATTGTTATTTATTGATTAACAGAAAACTTGGGGCTCCCTTTTTAACCAACAAAAGATATCTTTATTTATGTTTTCCATACAAATCTAGTGTCTTTCACTCCATGACAGACTTAGTGTTGCTTTTTGTCTTTTATTGTTATTTATTGATGAACAGAAGAAAACTTGGGGCTCCCTTTTTAACCAACAAAAGATATCTTTATTTATGTTTTCCATACAAATCCTCTAAAGGTACTACCCCTGTCTCCCACCCAAAGGATCATCTCTGACCTTTTATCTCCTAGTCTTTGATCTCCCTCCCCACCCTCATCACATTTCCAAACAACCAAAGAGCAACATTGGACTAAGGAGCCTCTAGTCTCCAGGAGGTGCCGCAGGGTCAAATCTATTCTAGGGCCCTTACCTAGAGCACCTGGCACAGGGGGGAGGAGAACTCCACTGCCCCCCTACTGGCTGCAATGCCCCTTCTTCCTTTTCTTTGAGATTAACAAATTTTAAAGTGAGAAATTTACATACTTGAAATAATGGGAGGCCATATTTTTAAAAGAATTAATGCATAGTCAACTTCCTAATTTTAAAAACTCCAAGTGAGATCTATGAGTAGTAGATATTACATGGTTTAAAAGTAAATTTCTTCTTGTTAGGCCATTTCACTGGAACAGAATGTTGCATAGAATGAATCTTTGGAGAGTATCATCTTATTAGACATATTGGACAAACGGCTCTTCTTCAACCAACTGTGACAGCAATAACACAGGGGGCAGTTCTGTGCTGTGGGAAAAGTCAAAGGAAACAAAAAGTGCAATATGTTCCAGCAAGAGACTTGCTTTGAAACATGACCCACAATAATTGCAAAAAAGGAAAATACTCTCCCATCGGGAGGAGTTGGTAAAGGGTCACAAAAATCAACTACATTGTATAAGGATAAATTTTAAAATAAATTTTAAAAAAATACTTTCCCTTTGGAAATCTACCTCATCTGAACAGTTGACTTAAAACTAAGAAACAACGGGCTTTACTGATTTTCATCTTACTTCTTAAAATAAATTCTTCCAACAGGACAAAGGGGCAGCGCAGTTCAGGACAAAACCACATAGAACTGGCAGTGTGGTCTCTGTCCTGTCTCTGGGTGACCAAGACTCCACATGTCACTTACAAAAGCTTTTTTTTTTTGTCTTTTGTCTTTTTTCCGTGTCCGGCAACGGATCGCAACCCTCAGTG
>NW_007731832.1:122577-124755 GCF_000696425.1 Galeopterus variegatus
GGGACCGGCAACGGGATCGCAAGCCTCGGCGTTGCTCCCACGCCTCGCTCAGCCAGTGAGCGGGAGCCGGTCTGCACGTGGGATCCGAACCCTCGGACGGGAGCGCCGCCGCACTTCCCAAGCGGCGCACTATCCAGTGCGCCACCGGGCCGGCCCTTACAAAAGCTTTTTGATCCAGCTTTCCCCACCTGCAAGATGAAATTCAACAATCTCATAGATTGGGAAAATTTACCAAGAATAATAATAATAAAAAGAAAGCTTCTGTTGAAAGACTGAACTTTGTGAATACTTAACTTCAAATCACAGCACTTATACTATTTTAAGGAACTTTCTTAAGGGACTCATCTGTCTAGCTTTGGCTCTCCTGGTAAATTTTTTTCTAAGGAGAATTGCCACAGAAGGCAACAGGGTTAAAAAACAAACAAAACAATTTTCCAGATCCTAGAGCCAACATAAATATGGTGTGTGTGATGTATGGCAGGATGCGAGGAAAAACAAGAAGTCCCACATTGACCTGCTCAAGAACCCCCTGCCAACACACCCCTATAAAATTATTTTATCACTCAAGGGGAGATAGCAGAGCTTACCCCAAAAGCGACGCTGGGATCAGAAAACAAGCAAGCACTACAAAAATCATAACCCTTTAATTTTTTACTGTGAAAAATGAGCATTTCACTTTCTCTCTGTTTAGCAAACAGCAAAGAGTTATTTGTTAATGAATTATGTTTATGAATTGGAAGGAGTTTTGTATGTAATTTAGGGGGAAAAAATGTGAAAAACCCACAAACAGAAGAACCATCATTTCACACTAATATAATTCACTTTCCCACCCATTTCTCACAATCATGTACTCTTGATATATTTAATCTTTTGCAATGGTTCCCATAGCAACTCCTCCTGATAGTGGCAGAGCTGCGGCTACTGTAGTCTTAAAACCCAGCCCTGCCCTGGGCAGTTTTTTTTCTTTCCTTTCTCTATTTTCATTTATTTGTTTATATTAAACCTTGGGTATCTTAGACTTCTCCTTGCAATGACCATCAAAATCCTGCCAGGTATAAGAACATGAGATCCCTTTAAGGACAAAAGATATTTTATTTTTTTTATTTTTATTTTTATTTTTTTTATGGTGTTCAAAGCAGAGACCCTGATTCATTTAAATCTACACTCTTCATGACCACTTTCAACTTCCTTAACATCACATAGGTACATGAGGAGGTGCTCTCTAAGGGTATTAATTAAAATTTGTCCCTAAAGAGTGAAAACCTTGCCTCTGCTCTGCCCTTATTTCTAGGGTGATCAGGGAAACAAGACGCTGGAAATCCCCCGTGTAAAAATTCCTGGGAGCGACATGGGTAGTTTGCAATGGCAGCTTTGAGATTGTGTAATGCTGAAAGGATTCAAATGGTAGGACATCTCATTCCTTCCTGCAATTTGTTTCTCTGCCCCCAGATAATACCAGCTCTGAGGAGTGGGCTCAGGGACTAGAAAATCAAATATTATTATTAATCACTATAATTACTTTTCTTGGCCCAACTGTGGAGCTGGGAAGCAAACCAAATTCTCTCGAGTGCAGTCTTAACTAAAACACATTGCTGGGCCACCATTACCTCATTCTTAGTCATCTTAAACTATAAAGAATATTACTGAAAAATTTTTTTCTAAAATATAATTGAGCTTATTTATTTACATACATCAACTCATAAAAGGCAAAGTTTAAAGCATTTCTCCCTACAGGTAGAGCAGTCTCATCTCTAACTCCAAAATGTCCAAAAAACTTCAATGTAAACAAAATTAGTTTAAAAGTTACTTACATACATTGGTATGAGAACACATTTCCACTAACCAGTTGAAGAAGATTAAAGTTTCAGAGTTAATGATACTTAAGTTCCTTGCTTGAAATTATAGCAGTTATACTTGTAATAAATTAGTGGCACATCCTGTTTTCTAATAAACGTACATCTAGGGTCTCTATCACTGCAAAACTCTACAGGGTGCCAATCACGTTGAAGAAAGCAGAGATTTGTGTATTTATTAAGACCATTGCCCAGCAGGTGGAATTAAAATGTTTTGATCTTAAAGCCAAAACAGCATATTACGACAATTTTCTGAGTGGAGTATAAAATATCCTAAGGAAACTGTCATATTCTAATTTACACAGAAGCAAATATTAAACATATT
>NW_007731832.1:126531-127961 GCF_000696425.1 Galeopterus variegatus
TGGTGAACATGTGTGTATAAATCTTTGTCTGGACATATGTTTTGATTCCTAGGAGTAGAGTAGTTGGATCATATAATAGGTGTATTTTTAACTTCTTAAGAAACTGACACACTTTTCCAAAGGAATTGTCCACTTGTACGTTACAACCGGAAATGTCTGAGAATTCCAGTTGCTCTACATCCTTGCCAACATTGCCATTATCAGTCTTATTAGTTTTTAGATGTTCTCATCGATGTGTAGTGGTATGTCATTGTGGTTTTAATTTGAATTTCCCTAATGATAAGGGATGTTCAGCATCTTTCCATGTGCTTATCTGCCATGCATATATCTTCTTTGGTGAAATGTCAGTTCATATCTTTTGCCCGTTTTGGTTTCGACTATTTGTCTTCTTATTACTGAGTCTTGGAAACTTCTTTATATATTCTGGATACAAGTTCCTCAGCTAATATGTGATTTGTAAGTACTTTCTCCTATCAGTGGCAATCTTTTCATTCTCTTTACAGTGTCTTTTAAAGAGCAGAGNCAGGTTTGAGACTACATGGAATCAACGTTATTGATCATTTATTAAAATGTCACTGTGACTTTGTGTTCTGGGTGGCAGAAAACCAAAGCTTACATTTTTGTGAGCTAGTTTAGATCATTGCTTTCTTACATGATTTGGGGCTCGTCAATTCACCTCATCCAGTCCAGTTTCTTCACTGAAAAAAAATCAATTACAGAATCCCAAAGATCTCTTTGTGCATTTCATAACATTATTAATTTGACCCACTGATACTTTCAGGAATGTATAATTGCATTGCGGTCAATGAACACATATCCTTAAAAATTGTACATATTTCATGGGTCTAACAGCAGCATGTGAGACAAATAGTCCAACTACTATTTTCTTTTCTAAAAACATAGATTGAGGTATAATTGACATACAATAAACTGCACATAATTGAAGTACATAATTTGATAAGTTTGATTAACGTACAGACTCATCAACACCACAATCAAGATAATGAACATTTCCATCCCTGGGATAAATTCCTTATGTCCCTTTAATCTCTCCTTCTTGCCTCTCCACACCCCAAACCACATTCCAATCCTTAGGCAACCACTGATCTGCTTTATTTCACCATAGATTAGTTTGTATTTTCTAGAATTTAATATACATAGAATTATATATATGAATTTTGGTGGGGGGGGTCTGGCTTCTTTCACTAATTATTTTGAGATTCATTCATGTTATTGCAAATTGGTGATTTGTTCCTTTACGTTGCTGAGCAGTATTCCATTGCAGGAGGATAAAAGATTTTATCTATTCATTCACCTGCTGATGGACATCAGGCTGGCTTCCAGTTTTGCGTTATTACAAATAAATCTGTGGTGAACATGTGTGTATAAATCTTTGTCTGGACATATGTTTTGATTCCTAGGAGTAGAGT
>NW_007731832.1:128012-129482 GCF_000696425.1 Galeopterus variegatus
TACTTTCTCCTATCAGTGGCAATCTTTTCATTCTCTTTACAGTGTCTTTTAAAGAGCAGAGTTCTTAATTTTGATGAACTCTAATTCAACAAACTTTTTTTCTTTTATGGATGTAAGAAATCTTTGCCTAACCAAATATTACAAAGATTTATCCTATGTTTTCTTCTAGAAGTTTTATAGTTTTATGTTTTACATTTAGGCCTGTGATCCATTTTAGAAATAATTTTTGTATGTGGTTGGAGGTATAGACCGAAGTTCATTCTTATATGTATGGCTATCTAATTATCCAGTACAATTTACTGAAAAGACTCTTCTTTTCCCACTGAATTGCCTTTGCGACTTAGTCAAAAGTTCACTTAACATATATGTGTGGGTCTGTTTGTGACCATGATTCTCAATTTGTCTATTTATTCTAGCAGATCTATTGGTTTTTGCTTCCTGTATTTGAAAGCTCTATATTAACATTTACAGTAGTTGTGCTCTACAATGAATTGACCCCTTGGTCATCATAAAATGACCTTCTTTAGTACTGCTAATATCCTTTATTCTGAAAACTACTTTGTTTGACATTAGCTTACTTTTGATTCACGTTAGCAACATGTATCTTTTCCTATACATTTACTTTTAACCTAATTGTGTCTTTCTTTTTTTTCTTTTAATTTAATTTTTTCATTTTACATGTTTATGGGGGTACAGTTTGTTGTTTTTATACGTGCATATATCATACAATGATCTAATCAGAATAGTTAGCATATCTATCACCTAAGCACTTATCACTTATTTGTGTTTATAACATTCAAGACCCTCTTTTCTGGCTACCTTGAAATATTACTTTTAACCTAATTGTGTCTTTAGTTAAACTGTGTTTCTTACAAGTGGTGTATAGTGGTTCTTGCTTTTTTTTTCTATCAGACAATTTCTTCTTTTTAATTTGGGTGTTAGGCAATTGTAATTTAATGTAATTATAGAAATAGTTAAATTGGATTGGGTATTTTTTTAATGTATTTATTAATTTAGGAAAGGTACATTGACATCTACTTTGTCTCCGGCATCATTGCAGCACTGGAAATACAATGGTGAGTAAAACAGACAAGATCCCTGCCTTCAGAGTCTTATTTTCTAGTTGGAGAAATAACGGGGAGACCAGCATGGCTGGAGCAGAGTGTGCGAGGAAGAGAATGGAAGAGACTCAAGTAAGAAGTTCAGTCGAAGGACAGATCGCAGAAGGCCCTGTAGATCATGGCAGGGTGTATGGATTTTACTCTCAGTGCAATGGGATGCAACCAACAGCTTTTCAGCATAAGAGAAACATGATCTGGTTTACATTTTTAAAGAATTGCTCTGGCTGCCATGTGGCAAATCTGGCGTGGAAGCAAAAAGGAGGCTATTGCAGTTTTCCAAGGAGAGAGGTTTGGAGTAGGATGGAGCAGTTGAGATGGTTTGTGATTGGATTCTGGCTCTATTTTTAAG
>NW_007731832.1:129730-132926 GCF_000696425.1 Galeopterus variegatus
GCTGGCGTGGAAGCAAAAAGGAGGCTATTGCAGTTTTCCAAGGAGAGAGGATGGTGGTTTGGAGTAGGATGGAGCAGTTGAGATGGTTTGTGATTGGATTCTGGCTCTATTTTTAAGGTAGATGGACAAAAACTACTAATAGATTGGATGTGGAATGGGGAAAAGAGAAATCTTGGATGATTAGGTTTTTACCTGAGCAACACTACATAAATGCTGGTGTCATTTGCTGTAGAAGATTAAGTTTTGTTTTGGACATGTTAAGTTTGAGATGCTTATTAAACATTCAGATACCAATTATGAATTTGGATGGGAGCCTGGAAGATGAGGGGAGAGATCACGCTGAAGAGGGATATTTAGAAGTCACCAGTGGGCTTGTGTAAACCTTTAAGAAAATAATCTCAATTGCTATATTCCAGGGGAGGAATAATTTATTTTCTTGAGATGCAAATATGGTATGTTTCTTCGCACTCCAAGCTCAACACACAGCGTGTATTAGTGAAGGTTCTTTTGATTGCATGCAACAGAAACTGACTCCAGAGAGCTGAAGCAAAAGGAGGAAACTAATTGAAAGGAATTTTTCGAAGAATTGGAGAAACATTGAAAACCATTACGCAGGAAGGGCAGCAACCAAGGCCAGAGTAGAGACCTCAGATAAGAGTTTGAGGAATTGCCATTAATAAAACTCAGCTCCAATGGCTTTAAGTCAACCAGAGTCATTGCAATGCCCTAAAAAGCCAGGAGAAGAGCCATCTAATCCTCATTTGTTAGAGAAAGGAATTGAAATAAATCCTTGCTATTCAAAGTGTGGTCCTTGGATCAGCAGCTTGCTTGGAACACAGAATCTTAGATCCCACCCCAGACCTATACTCAATCAGAATTTGCGTTTTAACAAGACCCCCACCTGATTAATATACATGTTAATGATTGAGAAATCCTAAAAGTTCTCTGATTGTGTGAAATGGGCAGATTTTTTTATATAGCAGCTACATCACAGAAGGTTCTTTGGGATTCTTAACCCAAATTAACTTTAGAATTCCATGTTAATGTGTTTACAGTATTTCGAGTGATCTGTGTATCATTTTTCTATTAGTTGTTCAGAGTATTACTACATGAGGGCACTTCAAAAAGTTTGTGCAAAAATGTAATTAAAAGATCATTCAAATTTTTCCATGAATTTTTTGAAGTAACCTCATATACATATCTGTATTAGTCCATTTCTATTACTTATAACAGAAATACCTGAAACTGGATAAATTGTAAAGAAACAATATTTATTGCTGACAGTTTCAGAGGCTGGGAAGTCCAAAGTCCAGGGAACACATCTGGTGAGAGCCATGTTGGTGGGTCGTGACTCTTCACAGCAAAGCAGGGTGTCACATGGCAGATGGCAGAAGCAGAGAGACTAACCTCCTCAGTCACTGTCCTTTTAAAGCCACCAAAACCCCTCCCATTATTGTAAGAATGGATCAATCCATTCATGAAGGTACAGTACTCACAATCCAATCACCTCTTCGAGGCTCCACCCTTCAACTACTGTAGCAGGATTTTCCACCCTCTTAACATTGTCACAGTAGGACCAAGCCTCAGTGAGTTGGGGGGACATCCAATCCACAGCATTCTGCCCCCCAAAGTTCATGTCCTTATCAAGGTAAATACATTCATGCCATTCCCAAAGTCTTCACTTGTTTCAACTCAAAGTTCCAAAGTCCAAAATCCCATCTGTGAAATCAAATCAAGTTATCTACTTCTAAGATACAACGATGTGATAAGCATGGGGTACATATGCCCATTCCGAAGTGGAGAAGTGGGCCAAAAGAAAGCGGTAACAGGTCCTAAACAAGCCAAAGGGCGAAATGGGAGGGATTAATGAGAAATTGGTAAAGGATCACAGAGAATGACTATGTTTTGCAATGATGAATATACTAATTATCCTGATTTGATCATCACATATTGTACATAGGTATTAATATTCAACTCTGTGCCACATAAGTATAGTCAATTATGTTTTAATTTTAGAATAAATTTAAAATATATATATATATATGACATACATATCTTAGGCTTTTCTATTCATATCAACATTTTAACACTCAGGGTGCAGAGTAGAAACCTCACTTCCATTTGGGTCCCTTTACCTTTCTCACTTTTAAATGTCATTATCTCAAGTATCGGATAGTGTCACAAGTTTGTTTTTGGACTCAGATAAGATCTATATAATTCATGAAGAAGACAGTCTGTTGTACATACACCTAATTCCACTCTTCCCATTATTCTTATTTTCTGATGCTCCAAATTTCTTCTTTTACCAGTTTCTTTCTGTTTGAAGAACTTTCGTTAGACATTCACTAAGGGAAGGTTGGCTAGCAACAAATTCTGTTAGTGTTTTTGTTTTTAATCTGAGGATATCCTCATTTCCCCTTCATTCCTCAAGGACAGTTTAACCAGACAGAGTATTCATGGTTAACAGTTCTTTTCTTTCAGCACTTGAAAAACTCAGTGCCACCTCTTTCTGGCCTCCATGGTTTCAGATTAGAATCACTGTCATTCAAACTGTGCTTCAGCCACATGCCAAGAGTCAGCTGGAACAGGCTGGAGCAGGCAGAACGGGCAGGAGCCGTGGGACCTCCAGCCCACATCAGTCCCTGCTACCTAGTGAGGCTCAAGAGCTGCCGGGCCTACAGGCCCCAAGTAAGCCATGCTGGAACAGGCAGGGGCCGCAGGACCCCCAGCTCAGGCCAGTGCCTGATGCCCAGAGAGGCCTGAGAGCCACAGGGCCCATACACCCCAAGTCAGCCATGCCAGAACAAGCAGGCACCATGGGAATTCCAGCACAGGTTAGTCCCCACCACCTAGAGAGTCCCGAGAACTGCCAGGCCCACAGGCCCCAAGAGAGCCATGCCAGATCAGGCAGGCACTGCAGAACCCCTAGACCAGGCCAGTCCCTGCTGCCCAGGGAGCCACCAGGCCCACACACACTGAGCCAGCCATGCCAGAACAGGCATGCGTGTGGGACAGCCAGCCCAGGTCAGTTCCCACTGCCCAGAATTGGCAGTCCCTTCAAGATACAGGCCAGACATCAGGGTGGAATGTGTGGACCGTGTACCCCTATCAAAATGACTAAACACCAAAGGAAAGATCCAAAAATATGAAAAATCAAGAAAGTACATCACCACCAAAGGAAAATAATAACTCTCAA
>NW_007731832.1:134120-147409 GCF_000696425.1 Galeopterus variegatus
TATCCTTCTGAAATGAAAGACAAATAGTATATTTCTCAGACAAACAAAAACTGCAGGAGTTCACTACGACATGACCAGCCTTACAAGAAATTCTGAAGGGCGTACTGGGTTTGATACCTGAAAAACAACCATCACTGCCATGAATCCTCAAGAAAGAACAAAACGCACCAGTAAAACAAAAATGCTAACAATAAAGAGAAAAAACAGTTTATCTACCACCACAAGTATCCAACAAACATAGAAGACAAACAGAAAATCAGAAAGAAAGGAACAAAAGATACACAAGACATCTAAACAAAAATCAATAAAATGCTAGGAGTAAACCAACCCCTTTCAATACTAACTCTAAATGTAAAAGGATTAAATTCCCCACTCAAAAGACACAGACTGACTGACTAGATTAAAAAGATGGACCCGGGCCGGCCCAGTGGCACACTGGAGAGTGCGCCGCTGGGGAGCGCGGCAGCACTCCCGCCGAGGGTTCGGATCCCATGTAGAAACCGGTTCCCGCTCATTGGCTGAGCACAGTACGGGCGCAACAACGAGGGTTGCGATCCCGTTGCCGGTCAGTAAAAAAGACAAAAAGGAAAAAAAAAAAAAGATGGACGCAACAATATGCTGCTTCAAGAGACTAACCTCACCTGTAAAGACACACACAGACTAAGAGTGAAAGCATGGAAAAAGATATACCATGCAAATAGAAATGAAAAACAAGCTGGAGTAGCTATTCTTATAGCATATAAAGCAGACTTTAGACCAAAAACCATAAAAAGAGACAAAGAAAGCCACTATATAATGATAAAAGGATCTATCCATCAAGAAGACATAACAACCATAAATAAATATGCAGCCAACATTG
Source organism: Galeopterus variegatus (assembly GCF_000696425.1). Classification (NCBI taxonomy): domain Eukaryota; kingdom Metazoa; phylum Chordata; class Mammalia; order Dermoptera; family Cynocephalidae; genus Galeopterus; species Galeopterus variegatus. Next base: position 134,980 of record NW_007731832.1, read on the forward strand.
GAGAAGCCAGATTTATAAAGCAAACACTATTAGATATAAAGAATGAGATAGACACTAACACCATAATAGTGGGGGACCTGAGCACCCCACTCTCAACATTGGACAGAGCATCTAGGCAAAAAATCAATAGAGAAACACAAGATCTAAACAATGTTTTAGACCAATTGGACTTAGCAGATATCTACAGAACATTCCATACAACAACCTCAGAATATTCATTCTTCTCATCAGCACATGGAACATTCTCCAGCATAGACCACATGTTAGGTCACAAAGCAAGTCTCTACAAATTCAAAAAAATTGGAATTATTCCATGTATTTTTTCAGATCACAATGGATTAAAATTAGAAATCAATAACAAACTAAACTCTGGAAAGTATACAAACACATGGAAATTAAACAACATTCTACTTAATGACATATGGGTCCAAGAAGAAATTAAACAGGAAATCAAAAAATTTCTTGAAATTAGTGAAAATAATGATACATCATACCAAAACCTGTGGGATACTGCAAAAGCAGTACTGAGATGGAAATTTATCACATTAAATGCTTACTTCAGAACAATGGAAAGAGGGCAAATAAACAACCTAACACTTCACCTTAAAGAACTAGAAAAACAAGAAAAATCCAAACCCAAAGTTAGTAGACTGAAAGAAATAATTAAGATCAGAGCAGAGCTAAATGAAATAGAAACCCAAAAAATGATACAAAAGATCAATAAAATAAAAAGTTGGTTTTTTGAAAAGATAAATAAAATTGACAAACCTTTAGCAAGGCTAACTAAGAAAAGAAGAGAGAAGACCCAAATAACAAAAATTTGAAATGAAAAAGGTGATATTATGAGTGATACCTCTGAAATACAAGGAATCATTAGAGACTACTATAAACAACTATATGCCAACAAATTTGAAAATCTGGAGGAAATGGATAAATTTCTGCACACATACAAACTCCTAAAACTGAGCCAAGAAGATATAGAAAATCTGAACAGACCAATAACAGTAAAAGAGATTGAAGCTGTTATCAGAAGGCTCCCAACAAAGAAAATCCCAGGACTGGACAGGTTCACTGCAGAGTTCTACCAAACCTTCAAAGAGGAATTGATAGTTATTCTCTACAAACTATTCCAAAAAACTGAAACAGAGGCCATTCTTCCAAACTCATGCTATGAAACAAACATCACCCCGATACCAAAGACAGACAGATACATCAAAAATAGAAAACTACAGGCCAATATCCTTGATGAATATAGATGCAAAACACCTCGATAAAATACTAGCTAACATAATACAGCAACACATATACAAAATTATACACCATGATCAAGTAGGATTCATCCCAGTTGGTTCAACATACACAAATCAATAAATGTGATACACCACATCAATAAAATCAAAGATAAAAACCATATGATCATCTCTATAGATGCTGAAAAAGCATTTGACAAAATTCAACATTCACTCATGATAGAGATTCTCTACACATTAGGTATAGATGCAAAGTATCTCAACACAATTAAATCCACATATGATAAGCCCACTGCCAATATCATCCTGAACAGGAGCTAGATAGACAAGGATGTCCACTCTCACTATTCCTATTCAACATAGTGTTGGAAGTACTAGCCAGAGCAATCAGAGAAGACAAGGAAATAAATGTCATTCAGATTGGAAAAGATGAAGTCAAACCTTCCCTGTTTGTGGATGATATGATCTTATACTGAACAGTCTAAAGCCTCTACAAAATAACTCTTAGAGTTGACAAATGATTTCAGCAAAGTTGCAGGATACAAAATCAGCACACAAAAATCAGTAGCATTTCTAAACTCCAGCAATGAACATGCAGAATAGGAAATTAAGAAAGCTAGCCCATTTATAATAGCCACCAAAAAAATAAAATACTAAGGAATAAAGTTAACCAAGGGTGTGAAAAATCTCTGTGTAGCGAACTATGAACTACTGTTGAGAGAAATTAAAAAGGACACAAGAAGCTCGAAAGATCTCCCATGCTCTTGGATAGGCAGAATTAACATTGTGAAAATGTCCATATTATCCGAAGTGATCTACAGATTGAATGCAATCCCCATCAAAATTCCAGTGACATTTTTCTCACAAATGGAAAAAACTATCCAGACATTTCTATGGAATAACAAAAGACCATGCATAGCCAAAGCAATCTGGAGCAAAAAAAATGAAGCTGGAGGCATAACATTACCTGATTTTAAACTATACTACAAAGCTATAATAACCAAAACAGCATGGTACTGGCATAAAAACAGACACACGGATCAATGGAATAGAGTAGAGAACCCAGATAACAACCCATACACCTATAGCCATCTGGTCTTTGACAAAGGTACCAAGTCTGCACACTAGAGAAGAGACCACCTCTTCAGCACATGGTGCTGGGAAAACTGGATATTCATCTCTAGGAGAATGAAACTAGACCCTTATCTCTCACCATATACGAAATTCAATTCAAAATGGATTAAAGAATTAAATATACATCATGAAACAATAAAACTCCTTAAAGAAAACATAGGGAAAAACACTCCAGGAAGTAGGAGTGGGTACATACTTCATGCATATGACCCCCAAAGCACAGGCAACCAAATGAAAAATAAACAAACGGGATTATATCAAACTAAAAAGCTTCTACACAGCAAAAGAAACAATCAACAGAGTGAAAAGACAACCAACAGAAATGGAGAAAATATTTGCAAAATATACATCTGACAAAGGATTAATATCCAGAATATACAAGGAACTCAAACAACTTTACAGCAAAAAAACAAACAATCCTATTAAAAAATGGGCAAAAGAGCTGAGTAGGCATTTCTCAAAGGAAGATGTATGAATGGCCAACTGACACATGAATAAATGCTCAACATCACTCAGCATTCAGGAAATGTATATTAAAACCACTTTGAAATATCCTCTCACTCCAGTTAGGATGGCTAATATCCAAAAGCCTGTGAATGGTTAATGCTGGTGAGGTTGTGAAGAAAAAGGAACTCTCGTATGCTGTTGGTGGGACTGCAAAATGGTGCAGCCTTTATGGAAGATGGTATGGAGTTTCCTCAAACAATTACAGATACATCTACCATATAACCCAGCTATTCCACTGCTAGGAATATATCCAAAGGAATGGAAATCATCATGCCGAAGGGATACCAGTACTCCCATGTTTATTGCAGCACTATTTACAATAGCCAAGAGTGGAACTAGCCCAAATGCCCATCATCAGATGAATGGATAAGGAAACTGTGGTGTATCTACACAATGGAATACTACTCTGCTATAAAAAAGAATGAAATACTACTATTTACATCAACATGGATGGACTTAGAGAAAATTATATTAAGTGAAACAAGTAAGGCACAGAAAGAGAAATACCACATGTTTTCACTTATTTTGGGGAGCTATAAATAAATAAATAAATATACAAACAAATAAAGGGGGGAGAAGAAGACACAACAATCACAACAATTCCTTAAACATGTTAAGTAAATAGATATGATGTAGTGGGAGAGAAGGGGAGAGAGGAAGGTGGAGAAGAGGAACAGGTAAGGGGACATGAAAATCAACTACAATGTATATTAAGAAGTTAAAATTAAAAGTTTTTTAAAAATAAAAGAGGAAAAAAATCAAATTGGTGTTTCATTGTAGGTAGGATGGTTTCTCTCTGGCTGCTGTCAAGACTTTTTTCTTTGTCTTTAGTTGTCAAAAGTTTAATTATGATAAATTTTAATGTGGATTTCTCTGGGCTTATCCCATCTTTGCTCAGTTTCTTGACTCTGTAGGTTTATGTCTTTCACCAAAAGTGGGAAGTTCTTAGCTATTATTTCCTCGAATATTTTTTCAGTTTCTTTCTCTTTTTCTTCTCCTAGAAACCCAATGATACAAACATTAGGACTTTTGTTATTTTCCTACAGTTCCCTTAAGTTCTGGGGGTTTTTGTTGTTGTTGTTGTTGTTGTTGTTTTTCAGTCTATTTTCCTTCTGTTATTCAGATCTAATAAATTCGAATAAATTTATTTGTCCTCAACTTTGCTGATCCTATTCTCCATCATATCCACTCTACTATTGAGCTCACCCAGCAAGTTTTTTGTTTCTTTCACTTCATTTTCTAGTTCTATAGTTTCCATATAGATCCATTTAGATCATTTTATCACTTTTATTTTTTTGTAGAGATTTTCTATTTTTTTTGTTCCTTTCAAGTAAATTAGTAATACCTTGCAGAATCATTTTTATGATGACTGCTTTAAAATCCTGGTTCTTGGTGTGCAGGTGATTTTTTATTATATGCTGGACATTTTTTTTTTTTTGTCTTTTTCCGTGTCCGGCAACGGATCGCAACCCTCAGTGTTGCCCCCGTACCGGACCAGGGACCGGCAACGGGATCGCAACCCTCGGTGTTGCGCCCGCACCTCGCTCAGCCAGTGAGCGGGAACTGGTCTGTATGTGGGATCCGAACCCTCGGGCGGGAGCGCCGTCGCACTTCCCAAGCGGTGCACTTATCCAGTGCGCCACCGGGCCGGCCCTATGCTGGACATTTTGGCTTTTATGTTATAAGACTCTGGGCCCTGTTTAGATCTTTTATGATAGCAGACAGTCACCCTATTTAGATTTAGCATAGTGGTTCTGGCCTAATTTTGTGGTCTGTGGTTACAATGACAATTTAATTTTTGAGCCATGGGATGCTATTTTGTGTGTTTTTTTTCTCTGGTGCTACTAGGGCTCCCACTAGTCCCTGCTGGTGCTGCTTGTGGTGGTAGAGTACAGTTTCCGCAAGGCAGATGTCTAAAGCCTTTAGTGGGGAAAGGGATTCTCCAAGCCAAGAGGACAAAGAGGCTTCCTGGACCAGTTTCTTATAGTCATGGACACCCCTTGTTAGAGCAACCTGTTCACCTGGTGTCTCTGGATGGACAATGGGAATCTCTAATTCCTGGCAAGGAATTAGAGTGCTTTCTGGGCCAGGTGTTTTTTGCAGTGGGGTCCCCTCCTCAGTGCCTGCTGGTGTCTCTGGGTTTGGAAGGGGAATCTCAGCCCCAGTGGGGAAAGAGAACACTTCCCCTGGGCACTTATTATTAGCAAGACTCAATCAATCCCCCTTGCTGGTGCTGCTGAGCTTGCTTGTTGTAGCTTGCTTGTTGTAGCTTGTTGAATCTAAGGGAGAAATAAGCCTACCTGAGCCACCTCCTGTTAACAGGATGGGATCAGAAAATGCCAGGTCTGAGTCACCTTCTTCTGTCAGGTGGGGGGATCCCAAGACACACTGCTGCTATTTTTACCTCTAGTCCTGAGGTTTCTAGTCAGTTTGCTTTCCTCTTTCCACCAGTCAGAGATCTCCTTTAGTTGCCTTTTGCACTATTTTTGGGGTTGATAGTTGTAGTTAACAGGAAGAAATGAATCTACACCATTTTACCTGAACCAGAAACCAGAAGTCCCTGGATTGAGTTTTGTTTTTTTTATTATTATTCCATTTACCTCTTTTTTGTTTTTGTTTTGTTTTTGTTTTCTGTTTTTTCATTTTGTTTTACATTAGGTAAACCTTTATTAAGTCCAACAAAGATTTTTTTAATTTATTTTTTTCATTGTATATGAAACTTGCTGTTTCAATACATGCACATATTTTATAATGATCTAATCACAATAGTTAGCATATCTATCACCTAAACATTTATCAATTCTTTGTGGTTATAACATTCAAGATCCTCTTTTCTGGCTATTTTGAAATATGCAATACAATATTATTAGCTATTGTCACCCTAGAGGACCAGAACTTATTCTTCCTATCTACCTGTACCTTTGTGACTTTGCACCAGTCTACCCACCTTTCCCCACCCCCTCCCTTTCCCTGCCTATGGTAACCACTATTCTACTCTTTATTTCTCTCTTTTTTCTCTCTCTCTTTTTATTTTTCTTAATTGACTCATGATAATTACATACATTTATGAAAAAAAATATGATATTTGGATACATTCATACTGTGTGCAGTGATCATATCAGGGTGCTTAGTATATCCACCACCTCAAACATTTGTCACTTCGTTAGGAACATTCAACATCAACTCGATAAGCTGTTCAAAGATACACAGTACTTTGTTGTTAACTGCAGTCTCCTTATATTACTATAAAACACTAGATCCCATTCTTCCTATCCCTCCACCATTTTGTATCCAGACCACCTTGTCCCCATCCCTGTCTCCCTTTTCCCCCCACCACTATTCTACTCTCTACTTCTGTAAGATCAACTTTTCTAGCTTCCAGTATGAGTGAGAACGTGGTATTTCTCTCTCTGTGCCTGGTTCATTTTACATAACATAATTTTCTGCAGACTCATCCACATTGCTGTGAAGGGCAGAATTTCATTCTTTTTTTATGGCTGAGTAGTTTTCCATCGTGTATATATACCACATTTTCTTTATCCAATCATCTTTTGAAGGACATATAGGTTGATTCCTACTCTTGGCTATTGTGAACAGAGCCACAAAAAATATGGGAGTGCAGCTATCCCTTTGACATGTTGATTTCCATTCCTTTGGATATTTACCCAGTAGTGAGATTGCTGGATCATAAGGCAGCTCTATCTGTAGTCGTTTGAGAAATTTCCATACAGTTTTCCATAATGGCTGTACTAATTTACATTCCCACCAACAATGTATAAGAGCTCCCCTTTCTCTATATCTTCACCAGCATTTGTTATTTTCTGACTTTTTGATAATAGCCATTGTAACTAGGATCAGATGATATGTCATTGTGGCTTTGATTTGCATTTCTCTGATGATTAGTGATGTTGAGCATTTTTTCATATACCTAGTGTTGATTTGTCTTCTTTTAAAAAAAAATGTCTATTCAGTTTTTTTGGCTCTTTTTTAATCAGATTATTTGGTAATCTGGTAATCTGATTATTTGGTAATTTGGTACTATTGAGTTGTTTGAGTTCTTTGTATATTCTAGAGATAAATCCCTTGTCAGATACATAGTTTGCAAATATTTTCTGCCATTCTGCAGGTTGTCTTTTAATTTTGTTGATCATTTCCTATGCTGTGCAGAAGCTTCTTAGTTTGGTATAATACCATTTGTCTATTTTTGCTGTTGTTCCCTGGTCTTCTGAAGTATTATCACAAAATATTTGCCCAGACCTATGTCCTGAAGTGTTTCCTCTGTGTTTTCTTCTAGAAGTTTATATAGTTTCAGGTCTTACACTTAAGCCATTAATCCATTGTGAGTTGATTTTAGTATATGTTGAGAGATGGGTGTCTAATTTTATTCCTCCACATATGGATTTCCAATTTTCCCAGCACCATTTCTTGAAGAGACTGTCCTTCCCCAATGTGTGTTCTTGGCTCCTTTGTCAAAAATCAGTTGGCCTTAAATATATGGACTTATTTCTAAGTTCTCTACTCTGTTCCATTGGTCCATGTGTCTTTTATGCCTGTACCATGCTGCTTTGATTACTTTAGCTCTGTAGTATATTTTGAAGTCAGGGAGTATGATATGCCCTACTTTGCTCTTTTTGCATAAGATGGCTTTGGCTGTTCAAGGTCTTGTTTTTCCATATAAATTTTTGAATTGTTTTTTCTGTTTCTGTGAAGTGTGTCATTGATAATTTGATGGGAATTGCATTGAATCTGTAGATCACTTTGGGTAGTATGTTCATTTTGATGATATTGACTTTTCTAATCCATGCACATGAAATGTCTCTCCATTTTTTTGTGTCTCCTTTAATTTATTTAATCAGTGTTTTATAGTTTCCATTGTAGAGGTCTTTCACTTCCTCAGATAAATTTATTCCTAGGTAATTTTTTTTGTTCTTGTTGCTATTGCAAATGAGATTGATTTCTTGATTTTTTTCTGTAAGTTTGTTGTTGGTGTATAGAAATGCTCCAGATTATTGTATATTGGTTTTGTATCCTGCAACTTTATTGAATTTGTTTATCAGTTCTAGGAGTTTTTTGATAGAGTCTTTAGGTTTCTCTCTATTTAAAATCATGTCATCTGCAAATAGGGGCAATTTGACTTCCTCCTTTCCAATTTGGATGCCCTTTATTTCTCTTGCTTAATTGCCATGGCTAGGACTTTCAGTATTATGTGGAATAGAAGTGAAAGTGGGAATCCTTATCTTGTTCCAGTTCTCAGGATGAAAACTTTCCAGTTTTCCCCACTCAGTATGATGTTAGCTGTGGGTTTGTCATATATAACCTTTATTGTATTGAGATACTTTCTGTCCATACTTAATTTACAGAAAGTCTTTATCATGAAAGGATGTTGAATTTTATCAAGTTTTTTTCTGCATTCATCAAAATGATCTCTTTCTAATTTGTGTATCTACTCTACCAAGAGGTTTTATATTTTCACGTGTATTCATGGTGGTTGTTATCATTCTTTCTCCTCTAGAAAGAGGTAGGATTCCCTAAGCATTTCTTGTAAGGCCAGTCTGGTGGTGATGAATTCCTTTAATTTTTGCTTGTCTGAGAAAGACTTTATTTCTCATTCATTTCTGAAGGATAGCTTTGCTGGGTAAAGCATTCTAGTCTGGCAGTTTTTCTTTCAGTACTTTGAATATATTATTCCATTCTCTCCTGGTCTGTAGGGTTTCTGCTGAGAAAAGACTTCTGTTGGTCTAAGACAGATAGATCCCTTATAAGTGACTTGACATTTTTCTCCTGCTGTTTTTTGAGTTCTCCCTTTGTCTTTAACTTTGGATAGTTTGACTATAACGTGTCTTGGAGATGCCCTATTTGGGTTGAATCTATTTGGGGGCCTTTGAGTTTCCTAGATTTGGATGTTTATATCTTTCCCAAAACTAGGGAAGTTTTTAGCTATTATTTCATTAAATAGGTTTGCAATATCTTTTTTGTTTTCTTCTCCTTCTGGAATGCCCATCATGTGAACATTTGTTTGCTTGATAGTATTCCACAGATCTTGTAAGCCCTGTTCATCCTTTTTTATTTTTTTCTTTCTTTTTTATTTTTTTCTTTTTGTGTTATTTCAAGACTGATCAGAAATACAAGGTTTAGAAATTCTTCTGCTTGATCTAGTCTGTTATTGAGACTCTCAGATGTATTTTTTATTTAATTCAATGAATTCTCCAATTCCAAGATTTCTGCTTGTTTTTTTAATAATATCTATCTCTTTAGTGGATTTCTCATTCATATCATGAATTGTTTTTTCTGATTTTGTTGAACTGTTTTCTGTGTTCTCTTATATCTCAGTGAGTTTCCCTAAGATAATTAATTTTAATTCCTTTTCTGGAAAGTCGGCAATTTTTGCTTCTTTGGGATCAGTTACTGGAGCATTATTTTGGTTTTTTGGGGGGGGGTTGGTGGTCTCATGTTACCTTGTTTTTTCATGTTTCTTGTTTTCCTGATTGATATCTGTGCATCTGGTGGAAGTCACTTCTTTGATTTTTGTAGAGTGGCTTGTGTGGGGAAAGGCCTTCACCTGTAAATGCATCCTGGGGTGTCATTTGGGTAGATTACAATGGCTTTCTTCTGGATGGACAGTAGTGTAGACTCTGTGTAGTTTCTTCAGCTGTAATATACTTTCACTATATATGCAAGTGAATCAGTGAGTTATGGTTGGGAGATTTGTGGTAGGGTTGGCACAGCTTTGCTGGGGGAAGGGATTGCCTGTTCAGTTCTCAGGCTGGGAGTGTGTGCATGCACCCTGTGGGTCAGTCATTTCAGGAGCTGGTTCACTGGGTATGTGGTTATTGGATTGGTTTTCAGGCTGGAGGTGTGGGTGTATTGTATGTGAGGGTCTCCAGGACAGGTTTGCCAGTTGTAGAATCACTGTGTTACATCTTTGACCTGGGCCTGCCAGGGGCACATCAGCCAAGCTGTTTCTCATTCAGATGCATGCGTGTGTAATGGCTCAAAGATTTGGGGGTGGGTCTTCCAGGGGAGTAACAGCTGAGCTGTATCTCTGAGCCAGGGGCATCAGTGTGCTTTTGCTCAGCTCCCTAAGTGCAGATCTGCTGGTAGCCCTTCTGATGTGCCACTTCTTGGGGTGTGATATGAAGTCATGCTTCCTGCAATGGCTGAGGAGCTGGTCTGCCAAGGTCACAGCTGCTGAGCCATTTCTCAGGAAGTGGGCAAGGCAACTAGGTGGGGCTGCAGTGAGAAGACCCATCCAACTGCTTCTCAGGTGATGGGCAGGGCTGCTGGGCAGGCCCACAGCAAAGGGGCATGTGACATCACTTCTCAAACTGTTGGCAAGGATGCTAGGCAGACCTGAAGCAAGGGGTCTCGACCGGCCCCTGCCCAGTTGGTAGGCAGGGTTGCTAGACAGGTCTGCAGTGAAGTGACCTGTCCAGCTGCTTCTGGGTGGTAGGTGGGACCAATAGGCAGGTTTGCAGTGAAGGGGTCCATTCAGCAACTTCTGGGACTGTTGGCAAGGCTACTAGTTGGGACTGCTCAGGACAGAACTGCCTGGCTGCTTCTCTGGGGTGGCATGGATGAACTTTATTTCCCCTGGCTCAGGGTGTATTCTTTAGGGTAGAGACCTGTGAGCTGTTTTTCTTGGTTGGGGGCTCAAGTGTACACAACTCAGTCAGTTGGTGGGGCTGGGGGATAGGCGGACAAATGAGAGGTGTTCCAACTGATGGGTCTGTCTGGCTGGGAACATGGGGGTGAGTCAGCTCAGCAAGTCTAGGATTGCTTTCGCAGACTACAGAACTAGAATCACAGCCACTGTGAGCCCAGGCTTCTCTTGTGAGTGTGCTGGGTGGAGGCAAGGAAACTTCCATGGTTACTGGCCCTAGAGCAGGGCACATTCTCAGCAATAGCTTTGGTTTCAAGATGGTACTGTCCTGCATCAGCTTGTGTCCCAAGGGTGGGAGTAGGGAGTGCTCAGTGTGTGTTTCTGTTCTAGATAGATGCAGCGTGTGTATTCTAAGCCATTCTCCACACTTGGCTCTGGGCTTGTCCTGCCAAAGGATCTGCCAGACTCCATGGTGAGGATGGGGGTTGGCGTGGGTCCTCTGCCTACTTTTTACCACAAGAGAAAATTTCTCCTGCACTGATCCCAGTGTCAGAGATGTGGCAGCTGAGGCAGTGTGCCTCTCTCCTTTCTATGCCACCATCCTGAGCTTTTGTGCTCTGCAGGGATCTCACCAGTCTCCCGCTGCACTCCTACACTCTCGCACAGATGCTCCTGTCAATATTCCGCTGTGTACTAGTTGTTCTGGCCCTTTTCTGTGGGAAGATCATGCCCTGAGCACCTCTAGTCTGCCATCTCGCCCCTGGTTCCTTCCATTTCTGAAACATCTCTTCTACCTCTGTTTTTTCTTTTTAGCTATAACACTTGGTGGGATTATTTTAGTAATTGTTTTAGGGTTTATAGTATACATCTTTAATTTATCAGAATCTACCTTCAGGTATTATACAACTTCACATACAATACAAGGGCCTTACAACAATACACTTCCATTTCCCCCTCCCCTCCTTCATGCTATTTTTGTCACACATTTTATTTCTACATATGATAAATATTCCACAATACATTGTTATTGCTTTAAGCAGTCTTTTATCTCTTTGTTTCATATTGGGTAGTTTCTATTACTATGTCTTCAAGCTCACTAAACTTTTCTTCCACTGTTAACCACATCCAGTGTATTTTTTGTTGCTGTTGTTTTGTTTTGTTTTGTTTTGTTGACTGGTAAGGGGATCGCGACCCTCGGCACAGTGTGATCTGCACCACGCTCAGCCAGTGAGCGCACCAGCCATCCCTATAAAGGATCCGAACCCGTGGCCTCGGCACTACCAGCACCACACTCTCCTGAGTGAGCCACAGGGCTAGCCCCAGTATATTTTTCATGTCAGATATTGTAGGCTTCATCTCTAGAAGTTTGATTTGGTTCTTTTTTTTATATTTTCTATATTTCTATTTAAATTTAATCGTTCCTCTAGCTTTTTGATCATATGAATACAGTTTTAATGTCCTTGTCTACTAATTCTATTATCCACATTGATTCTAGGTCAGTTTTGATTAATTGGTTTTTATCCTCATTATGTGTTGTACTTTCCTGATTTTTTGCATGCCTATTAATTTTCAGTTAGATACCAGACATTGTGATTCTTATGTTATTGGCTGCTAAATATTTTTAAAGTATTTCTTCCAATTTTCTTCTTGACTTTTTAAAAATCTAGGATGTGATCAAATTACTTGGAAACAGTTTGATTTTCTTGGGTCTTTCTTTTAAGCATTGTGAGGCAGGACCAGTGGAGCCAATTTTCTTCCAATTTTCTTCCCTACTTAGGCAAGACTCTTCTGAGTACTCTACTTGGTGAACCATAAATTATGAGATTTTCTACTCTGACTGCTTGGAATGAGCATTATTATAGACCCTGATTGAGCTCTGGGTATTTTTCCCTCTAATCCTTTTCACTGGTTCTTCCCCAAGTATGAGCAGTTTCCTCAC
>NW_007731832.1:148042-148916 GCF_000696425.1 Galeopterus variegatus
GCCTCTCTGGTACTCCATCCTGTGTAATCTAACCACCTTGATCTCCCTGTTTTCCCAGCTCCCCTTTCCTTAACTTGGAGACACTACCAGGCTCCACATGGCTTCCCCTCCCTGCATCATGGCCTGAAAACTTTCTCTACATGATAAGCTCAGTCAATCAGGAGACTCACTTTGTTTGTTTCCTTTGTCTCAGTTATCTTTGTCCTTCATTGCCTGGTTGCCTGATATCCAATATCTTGAGAACTTTTGTTTCATATATTTTTTTCTAATCTTTCAGTTTTTTAAGTGAGAGGGTAAATTTATCTTGTTAATTTATTTTGGCCTGCAGTAGAAAGTTGAGTCCTATATTCTTTATGTAGAAAAGTGACTAGGAAGAAATAAGAGTAACTGTGGAGATACCAGTTAGGGCGCTTTGAATTTGTATCTAGGTAAGACTGGGAAAGTGCAGAAGACATGGGAAGAAGTGAATAGATTTGAGAGATATCTAGGAGGTAGAATCAATAGTATTTGGTGACAGAGGGACTGTGCAAGAGAGGCAGAGGACGGAAAAGGAAGTGTTGATGTATGCCACTGGTTGCATGGTGACGCTACTCATTGACATAGGGAACTCTGTAGGAGTTTATTTGGGGTGAGATCAGTTCAATTTGGGATATGTCCAACTTGATTTTGATGGGTCAAGTGTTTGTGAAGTGAGGAGTGATTTATTAAAAGGTAAGGCAACGGGAAGAAATAGTAAGAAAGTAGGTTATAAAGAATAGAAACAGAAGAAAATAATTGTCATGCCCTTCTATGGTATGTTATAGATCATTTCTTTTTTTTTTTTTTTTAATTTTTATTTTGTCGATATACAATGTGGTTGATTATTGTGGCCCAT
>NW_007731833.1:0-13983 GCF_000696425.1 Galeopterus variegatus
CTGGGGCGGATGCAGGCCCTGGACACCCCCCTCATGGCTGTTTCATGAGTACCCCTTGCCCAAGGGGCTGCGATGCTTTGTAAAGGCAAATGAGCATTTCTGATGTCACCCTCCTCTGACAGCTGTCAACAGAGGCAGACAGGTCTGATTCGCATGTGGCTTATTTATATGGAGAAGAATCCTTCAAACCTTTTCAAACCCTCTGGATTTAAATGCTCACAAGCATGAGTGGGGTGGGTGATAACTTAAACACACACACACACACACACACACACCCCAAATGCACACATACACATGTATATATATGTTACAAAAGGGAGAAGGAGCTGGCTGTCGAGATTAGCAAAGCTCTTAATAAATCTATGGAAGTTCCAGGAAAAGAGGAGTAGAACAGTTTGGGAAAAGGAGTCTTGCTTAAGGAAGAGGATACAGTCTTCTCTGGAAGCACTGGGGCGGATGCAGGCCCTGGACACCCCCCTCATGGCTGTTTCATGAGTACCCCTTGCCCGAGGGGCTGTGATGCTTTGTAAAGGCAAATGAGCATTTCTGGTGTCACCCTCCTCTGACAGCTGTCGACAGAGGCAGACAGGTCTGATTCGCATGTGGCTTATTTATATGGAGAAGAATCCTTCAAACCTTTTCAAACCCTCTGGATTTAAATGCTCACAAGCATGAGTGGGGTGGGTGATAACTTAAACACACACACACACACACACACCAAATGCACACATACACATGTATATATGTGTTACAAAAGGGAGAAGGAGCTGGCTGTCGAGATTAGCAAAGCTCTTAATAAATCTATGGAAGTTCCAGGAAAGGAGGAGTAGAACAGTTTGGGAAAAGGAGTCTTGCTTAAGGAAGAGGATACAGTCTTCTTTGGAAAAACAAAGACCAGATGATAATACAACACGGGGAGTGTGATGGGAGCCTGTAGGAGATGAACAGTTGACAATAACCTTGCTATTTCTACCTCCAAAATATATCTTGTATACATCCAGTCTCTATCTCCATTGCCAAACTGTCTGGCCCTCCTGGCTACTGCAAGAATCTCCTGACTTGTCTCCCTATTTCCATTCTTGCCCACTTCCAATCCACCCTCACTAGCAGCCCAAGCAATCCGTTTCACGTGGGAGCTCCCTTGGCTAAAGCTCTCCCAAGACTTAGAAGAAAGCCGGCTCCTAGCTGTGGCCATGAAGGTGCTGACCCCTCACCCTCACCTAGTTCCGCTCTCCCTCACTCACCGCCCTCTAACCTCGCTGGTCTGCCTCGGTTCTTCGCAGCCACCCAAGGCTTCCCTCTGCCAGGCTGCAGGGCATGCCGTTTCATCCTGCAGCTGGGGCTTCCTTCCTCACTCCTCTCCTTTAGCTTCTACATCACCTCCTCAGAGAGGTCTTCCCCAGCCACCCGATTTAAGCACCCCCCACCCCTTTCTTTTCCATCACTACACCCTGCTCGTTTCCTTCCTAACACATATCCGACATGCAGTCACAAAGTCATGCAATCGTTTCCTTTTATCAGTTTCAGATGTAAATGCCACAAGGGCACGGCCATGGCTGTTGCCATTGCAGGGACTACCTGGTGCCCAGCATAGTTCTTGGTCCTCAAAAATATCTATTGCTTGAATGAATGGTTTGGCCTCCAAGCAGGAGGTCTACAAACACAGGGTCTGGACTCAGACAAACCTGGGTTTAGCGCCTAGCTCTGCCTCTTGCCGGCACTGAGACCTCAGGCAAGTGGCCTCCCCGTCAAGCCTCCATTTCCTTCTTTGTCATGGGGTTAAGAATGGCATCTCCCTCTTAGACCTGGTGGGAGGATGAAATAGTGCAGGAGAAAGTTCTCAGCTGGTGCCTGGCATGTAGCAAGTGCTCAAAAACATTAGCGGCTATTATTATTAGTAATATTAATTTAGCTCCATTTAAGCATGAACCCAAATCCTCACTGGAGAAGAATGAACAGGCCTCTCTTATAGTGTATTTGTCTATTGTGGAGTTTTTTTATTAACCCAAATCCTCACTGGAGAAGAATGAACAGGCCTCTCTTATAGTGTATTTGTCTATTGTGGGTTTTTTTTTTTTTATTTGTATTTGTCTATTGTGGAGTTTTTTTATTACTATTATTTTTGTTTTGCTTTGCTTTTATCCTGGTGGCACATAACCCCAGCCTTCTATCCTATTCGTTTTACACTAGACAGCATTTTACCACAAAGAGCGGCTGCTGTTTCTCTAGCGGCAGTCACACACTTAATGCTTCAATTTCCACATTTTATTTTATATGTAATTTAAAGCCCATGGTGCCTTAATTGTAAAATAGGCCTTATTAAAATAATAGCTTGAAAACCAGTGGGGCTCCCTGTGCCGAGCAATGAGGATTTTTAGCTTAACGGCTGTTTACTAGGATTTAAAAAGAGACACAACCTGAATAAAGCTGTAAAGACATTTCCAGCGTGAGTGATGGACCAAGGACCAGCTGATAATTAAGCTCCCCCATCCCCACACAATTTTTTTTTTCTTTTGGTGCTATCTGGAGCTTTCCTTAGAAATCCAAAGCATACCCTTTGCTGTTTTTATGATTGATGAGGCGGTGAAGATACTTCAGTACGAGTAAGCAACGCGGTGCTTTGATTAATGATGCTGGTGGGACTCCCAGAAGACCAAAGAGAATAACACTGTTATCAAGAAGGCAGCTGAAGCTGCTGAGAGGGACAGCAGCTCCCAGGATCGCAGAGGCTGTGGAGCCATCCACGGGTAGGGTCTTTAAATTAGCCCTAACCCCACCTCTCCTCCTGAAAGGCCAGAAGCCAGTGGAGAGGGGTCTGAATGGCATTATTTCCCATTGAATTCACAAAACTGGCACTGGGCACAGTTAGGTTCCCTGGAAATCTTAAAGGATGAAACAAACGTGAGCTGGTAAGAGTCTCAGGCTTATCATAGTCGTGATGGGTGGGTTTTTTCAATGAGATTTTTCTTAGGCAGTAACGGTTAAAGGTATTTTATAGTATAAGAAAAATAATAGCTTCTATCCATCGAGTACTGACTTCACATGGACTTCCACTGAATCTTTGCAATAACCATGAGATGGATGTTACTATTATTCTTCTTCCTTTTTGGTTAAGGAAACCTGGGCTCAGTAAGACTGTACATTACGGGTCACACAGCTCTTGGGCTATGGAGCCAGGACTCTGTTCCAAGATGTCTCCAATGCCTAAACCTATGCTCTTGGCCCCTAAGAAATCCTGGGTTTCCAGGAAGAGGGACTCATGGGAAGACATTTGACCAGCTGTCAGAACACCTGGGTTTTAGGTCCTGCTTCTGCTTATATAACCTCGAGTGAGAAGCTTACTTCTCTGTGTCTCAGTGCCCTTGAATATGAAATCAGATACACCCTGCCTACCTCACAAAGCTTTCCTGAGGATAAAATATATTAACTTTGTACAAATGCTCCTTGCAGGGTAAGAACCTCAATGGACTATTCTAGCAGAACTGTCAAATCAACCTACCTAAAAAACCACTTATAAAGCAAATCAACATTGGAAGAGCCAAGCACATTAAGATTCCTGGTTCAATATTATTTCTAACTCCTAGATACATGACTTTGGATGAGTCACATAATCTCCCTGAATCTCAATTTTCTGCCATGCAAAATCAGGTAATACCCATCTCTCTGCATTGCTGTGATATTATGCCCACAGAGCAACTTAAACACTGCCTGGCGCATGTGCCCCCTAAATGCTAGCTACCGTGACCATTTCTTTAATTACTTTCCCTTCGAGTCACCGTCCGCTCCTCATTACCCACTTGGGCAGAACTGTGCCTGACTTTCCCATTGTCTCTCTGGACCTTTGTGGCATTATAGACTGAAAAAGGAAATACGAGTCAAAGAGTGCCCTGAGGCTCGAACACTGTGGTTTTGAAAGTCAATACTTCCGTCAATATCAGGACTCACCGCCTCTCCAGGGACTGCCCGGGGCGGGTTGCTGAGCTTTGCACAGAAACTTCGTGATGGTGGGAAGTGCTGCCTGGAGGAGGGGCTGCATCACTGTCGGGCCAGAGCATCTGCAGCCTCCCCGGTGAACTTGGATTTGAGCACAGGGCCAGCCAGATTGCACAGAAACTTCGTGATGGTGGGAAGTGCTGCCTGGAGGAGGGGCTGCATCACTGTCGGACCAGAGCATCTGCAGCCTCCCTGGTGAACTTGGATTTGAGCACAGGGCCAGCCAGACCGCCCCTATCCACTCCCCCACCGATGCAGCAGCTGGAAACACCACCCCACACGGCCGCACAGCAGTTCACCTTTTACAAAGTGCTTCCACATTCTGCATGCTGGAGAGTGAATGGAAACACCAAGGAAATACACACACAGCAGTTGCCCTGGACCAACCTGGAACAAAACTGTAAGAAAGAGTGCAAAGAACAGTGGCAGCTTTCCCAGAACATGAAACCAGACAGACCTGGGTTCGAATCATGACTGCCATTTTAACTTCTCAACTATCTTTTCCTTCTATCAGGAAGCAGTTTAGTGTAGTGGTTCAGAAGCCAGCTTTGGCACCAAAATGCCTAGGTTCAAATTTTGGCTGTGATACATCCTACTTGTGTATTCTCAGACTACTTATTGTAAATTGAGAGTAAGGATGACATAAAAATACATGTAAAATCCTTAAAGTAGTGGCAGGTCTAAATAGATGTTAGCTATTGTGTTTGTCAGGATGGACCAAGCTATGCTCCAGTGAAAAATGAACCTTGACATCTCTGTGGATTAGCACAAGAAAAGTTTATTTCTCACTCATGCAGGTAAAGGGATTTCTCCTCTATCAGGTGACTCAAAGATCTGGGATCTTTCCCTCTTCTAATATCACCATGTCAATCAAACCGAGGCTGTCAAGGTCACCATGGCAAAGAAAGAGAAGTGTGAAGGAGGTGACTTCCCTCCCTGGACCCTCTGGCTCATAGCCCGTCAGCCAGCGCTAGTGCTTGCACATGAAGCCTGCTGCACAGAAGCTGCTGTTACTGTAAGTTAGTCCAACCGCTTAAATCACACTGCATGATAGAAGCATTAAATGACAACGTGTGTGGCACACTTGGAACTGAGACTGGCACGTGGCAAGTGCCTCTTGTGTGTTGTGATAGTTACTGCTTTTGACTCAGTGCTCATCTGACTTGATTCAGTTCAGTTCTGATGTGGATCAAACCACTGGTGTTCCAGACCATGGGCTATGGTAGGTCCCAGGTTCTCTCAGCAGCCAAGTTTGTCTCTTACCTTTATCTATGTTTCCCTACCTTTCTGCACCCCTTTTCTCTCTTCTAGTGCCTTTGGGTGGATCCCCAGCTTATTAATGTGCCTTACTTTGGCATTCTACCAAATAACCATTTCAAGGTTGCATGATGATTTTTGATGTTCAAGTGCTCTCACAGTATTTATGTGATACTGTACCAATTCATTCAGGAAGTTTTAACTGAATGCCTACTTTGTGCCAGGACCTGGGCCAGGCATGGATGCTCCCAGTAACCCTGGAGGTCAGTCAGTCTTATCAGCCTTGATTATGGATAAGCAAACAGAAGCTCAGATAGGATAAGTGACTGCCGCAAGCCACACAGCCTGTATGAAGTGAGGTCAGCCTCAGCTCAGACTCCCTATCAAAAGGCCTCTCCACTCTCCTCTCAAATCCTCTGCAGTTGACTTCTGTCTGTTCTCTGTAAGTTGTTACACACAGCATGGGCCTTTCCTATCTAAGCCTTATTTATGACTCTTTTTGCAATGAGTTAAACCTGACTAAATCCCTGCAGAAGACAATGGCTTAACATGCTATTCCTGTCTGGGACTTCCTGTGGCTGAAGATGCACTGTCTTAGTCCAAAGTCTGCTAACCACTAATGGTGACATCCAGCATTCTGCCACTGCTATAGATGCCTCACTGAGGCAGGGATAGATATTTGGAAGTGTCCCTAAATTATAGAACCTAAGTAACCAATTTCCATCCTAATGGAAAAGTGAAGAATCAAATCGAGTTCCTGGGGATCTAATAATAACACACACAAAGAAGGTATCTCATGGATTCTCTCATTTTTTATCTTTTGTAGTTCCCACTCATTGAATGAATATTTCTGTGCCAGGTATTTTAGAAATCTTATCTTTAATCCTCACAACCAGCATGTGATGTCAGGATTATTTATCCCCATTTTCCCATGCATTTGAGGACACTGAGGCTCAGAGAGGTTAAAGTGCCTGGCCTAAGCCACACAGCAAATGTCAGAGTTAGAATTTGAACTAACTTCAAAATTCATCATTTTCCATACAATCATACAACAACAGGATGCCATAGAAAGGATTGGCCTTAAAAATATCTAAGTGGTGGGCTGTTTTTCTCATGGGGTTCCCCACGGCGCTGGCATATGGATATGGTACCACTGAGGCTGATGAGAGATAGGGGAGTTGAAGCCAGCCAGGCAAGATTCTAGAGTCCCAGCCTGATTCTACCAGGGAAACTTCACTTTTGTATTTTCTATACTGGCTTTTCTCATAAATATTTTGTTTTTAAAATGCATTCTATTGCATGAGGCACAGAGTTAAAAAAGAAAAGAAAAAACTATAGTTTTAGTACCATGAACCTCAATTTTAGGAACCAGACATTAGGACCTGGAGGTGAACAGATTTGTCTGATGATCATACAAAGAGTTATAGGTGACAGACTGTGGTTTAGAACAGGGCTTGGCAAACTTTTTTTGTAAAAGGCAAGGTAGTAAATATTTTGGGCTTTGTGGGCCATGTAGTCTTTGTCACGACTACTCAGCTCTGCCACTGCAGAGAGAAAACAGCCACAGACAATATGCAAGCAAACGAGCATGGCTGTGTTCCAATAAACTTTATTTTCCGAATAGGCTGAAGGCCAGATTTGGCTCTTGTGGACCCCTGGTTTAGAACAAAGGACTCTTGACTATTTATTTAGCACTTTTCTATAAAAACAAAGCTGCCTCCTTAAAGACAGATGAATTATATTAGCCCTGTGACATTTTTAATGTTGAGGAAAAATGGAAGATCAAAGTTGTGAAGTGCATGAGGGTTTTATAAAACAAAACATGAGTAAACAAGAAGATAGACACTAGACATGTTAGCATGGTTGGGAGCAGAGTTCCTGGGATGACAAATGAAGGGTAATGGTAGATAAGTGATTTGAAGAAAGGCTCTACCCTGATGATGATATTAATGTCCATTGAACTGAGGGGTGTGACTATTACTCGACCTTCTGCATCCAAGGTCTAAAAATAAATTTATGTATTTTGTAACTAATTAGAGATGAAGATTGCACAACATTATGAATATGTTAAATGCTACTGAATGGTATGTTTTAAAATGGTTAATTTTATGTTAAAATTTTTCATTGAATTCCATTGAATTTATGTTAAATGTTTTCATTGAATTTCATTTCAATGAAAAAATTTAAAAATACATTAATAATTAAATTAAACATCAAAAAACTTGAAAATAAAAGGGTAAGATATTAGGTAGGTCATCCTTCATCTCTCATCTTGCTTCAGGTCCTGGAACTTCTGAAAGTTCCCTTGGATGGTTGAGCAAATTATTTGCATTGCCAGATAGCATCTTGGTATGAATCTGCACCCCACCCCCGGCCCCACTTTGGTGTCACATGGGCCAGTTCTTGATTCCTAGCTTCTTTGGGCCTCAGTTTTCTCACCAGTAAAATGAAGGTCATCATGTTTACCATTTAGGGTTGATGTATCATTAGATGCAATTCTGATATAAACATGGCCTAAGTCAACTCAAGCTGCTTTAACAAAATACCATGGACTGGGTGGCTTAAGTAACAGACATTTATTTCTCACAATTTTAGAGACTGGAAAGTCCAATATCAAGGTGCTGGCATATTTGGTTTCTGGTGAGAGCCTGCTTTCTGACTTTTACATAGCAGGCTTCTGGCTATGTGCTCACATGGCCTTTCCTCAGTGTGTGTATGTGGGGAGAGAAAGAGATCTCTGTCTTCCTCTTCTTTTAAGAGCACTTATTCCATCATGAGGGTGTCACACTAGTGACTTAATCTAAACCAAATTACCTTCCAAAGGCCACACCTCCAAAGACCATCATTTTGGGGTATTTAGGGCTTCAATGTATAAATTTTAGGGGAACTCAAACATTCAGCCCATAGCAAACAACTAACATCTAAGAAGTGTTCATATATGTAGCTTTTAATATCTTTATTGTGAGAAATCTGTGGCTTTTATTCTTTACTTATTCATTCATTTATTCAAACACTCATCATTCAGTAAGCTCCTAGTATGCTCCAGGCAGCATAACTACGCTTGATTTCTATTGCTGTGTAACAAACTACCCTCAAAATTTAGTAACTTAAAACAACAAACATTTATTATCTCACAATTGCTATAGGTCAGGAATTCAAGGAATTAGCTTAATGGTTTGGCTCAGGATCCCTAATGAGACTTCCATGAAGATGGCACTGGGTGGACTGGGGCTGCAGTCATCTGAAGGTTTGACTGGGGCTGGTGGACCAGCTTCCAAGACGGTGCATTCACATGGCTGTTGGCAATAGGCCTTGCTTCTGTGCCAAGTGGACCCCTCTATATCATGTCCTCATTAGGCAAGCACTGGTTTCCCTAGAGCAAATGATGAAAGAGAGAAAGAGAGAAAATGCAAGAGAGCAAGTGGACATGGTCCTCAAGTTAAATATCTTCCACCTTATTTTATTTGTTAGAAACATGTCACTGAGTCAAGCTCACACTCCAGGGGAAGGTGTTACATACGAGCATACATACCAGAAGGTGGATTCACTGTGGGCCATCTTGAAGGCTGGCTACCACAGTGCCTTAATGTGAGCTCTGGGGATATGGTGATGAACTAAAGGGCTATCTAACTTACAGTCTAGTTGGAGAGGCAGACATACATCAAATTATTATGTACTTAAAAAGATAACAGCTAACCAGGATAATACAATGAAGAGAAAAACAAAGTAGGTTATAAGAGGCATTTAACTGGAGCACTTGACTCAGAAGGGAGTGGAGGGGACAGGAATGCTTTTGTGAGGAAGCTATATTATAGTTGAGACTTGAAGGATGAGTGGTGGTTAATGTTGCGTCAAAAATACAGTGGTTGCATCAAGTATTAAACTAGAGTTTCCATATGACCCAGAAGTTCTCTCCCTGGATATATTTTCAAGAGAAATAAAAACGTATATCTACACAAAAACTTGTATGCAAATGTTCATAGCAACATTATTCATAATAGTCAAAAAGTGGAAACTTATAAATGCATAAACAAAATGTGGTCTATCCATACAAGAAAATATCACTTCATGATTAAGAAACTACAAAATACTGATAATTGGTATAACATGGATGGACCTTGATAATGTTATGATAAGTTAAAGAAGCCAGACACAAAAGACCACATATTGTATAATTCCATTTGTATGAAATATCCATGACAGGAGACAGAATAGAGACAGAAAGTAGATTGGTGATTGCCAAGGGATGGGGGTGGAGGAAGGTTGGGGGAGAAGGAAGTGACTGCCAATGGGTAAAGGGTCTTTTGGGGGGTGATAAAAAAGGTTTTGAAATAGATTATGGTGATGTTTGCACAACTGCAAATATGCGAGAAACCATTGAATTGTACATTTTAAGTGGGTGAATTGTGTATATGTGAATTATTTCTCAATAAAGAGGTTATGAAAAAAAGATGATTAGAAAAGCATTGCAGCGGAGGGAATAACTTAATGTGGAAGAGAATATGATGCATGGGAGAAATGGAAAGAAGGCCAATGTGTTTAGATCACCAAAGCAGAGGAGAGAAGTATCAGAGACAGAAACCGACCCTGCCGGCCTCTGTGACCCCCATGAAGGGTGTTGGTCTTTACCATTAGGGCGATAGGAAGCCCCTGACGGATCTGAAGCAGGGAGTCACCTGATCATATTCGAGTTTTTTAAATTTAATATAGTAAGTTTCAAGTAAATTAAAGGTAATATTTATATTATGAGTTGGCTAACACGGCAGGCAGAGTACTGAAAACCTTATTTTTTATCATTTTCCTCTGGAGTTTTGGGATAGTGCTTGAACATTTAGTCATCAGGAGTGGTGCACTTGGTTTCATGTCCTTTTCCTCCACCCTTGCCTGTCCTAAATGGCTCCATATTGCTCAATGGGGGCACAAGTTGGACACGGCCACCCTCAGGAGCTGACCCCATGTTCCTACGTTGCAGAGTCCTTGGGATTCTGGGCTTCACTGAGCTCTTTCTTCTTCTCCAGCTGGCAAAGTGAAGGAAATATCTGGTAAAATGTTAATTCCACCTCATTTAATGCAGCTTGCATAGGTGTGGTGTAGTCAAGGCCTCTGCAGGAAAAGCTGATTTCAAGTTCTGGCGCAATGATTAGCTGATTCACAAAAGATGTGTCTCCGCTTCTTCCCTGCACATCTGTCCTGTCTGCTTTTAATTTGGAAGCACCAGTTTTAATTTAGCGGCAGGACCATAAACTCCATTTCTGTGAACACAGAATGACATGCTTTGTGCAACGGGGGCCTCTGGCCAAGATCTGACTCTAAAGTAATTGATGACTGGTGACTAGCTGAGAAACGCTCCAGTGCGAACACTTTCCGTGGCAAAAACCCTGTCGTATCAGCTGGATTGCAAGCGAGTCTTGCTGGGCTACTGCCCATCTAAACACAGGCCATGTCTTTAACCACAGTCCCCAGGGCCTAAAGGGAGCCTCCAGTTTTCTCTAAACTTTGAAGGTCTTTCCAATCCATGGCTTCCCTTTGTCCCCACACTTTGTCTAGAGGCTGCGGCCCAATGCACAGATTTCTTCATCTTTGGAAGTCAACCATATCAGGAAGGACGCTTCAGCCTTAGGAGTTGTTTTGTTTTCATGAAAAGGACACTCTTTTCATCACATTTAAAAACCAATTTTAAAAAATGTCACTCATCCAATATTTTGTTCGTGAGAGAGAGAGATAAAACAGGCCTAGAGTTACATCAGCCCTGTGGCTTAAGAAATCTTTTTCACAATATGTAGATTGTTTTTGGGGCTGGGATTTCTGGAAAAGGGGTAGAATGGGTACAGCAGGAGGGACAGAGATATAAGACAGAAAAATAAATTCTCTTTCAAGCAGGAAGGAATGGATAAGCAAATGGAATAAAACAGACAAAACTTTCATGAGTTTGGAACCTTCTAGATACAGAGATAGCAACTACAAAATCCCATGGTGCCTTTTTTCTAATTAATACATTTTATTTAAATCCATGTCTTAGATCAACATTGAATCCCTATCACCTGTAGTGGTGCCTAACATAAAGTAGGTTTTAACACATAGTTTTGAATATATAAACGAGGAAATGAGTAATTATTGAGTGCACTGCTGTAGGTCACAGGGCATGAGACACATCACTAATGGGACTTATGAGGTAAGTTCTCATGTAGGATAATAGGAGGGGACACAGGCATTGCAGGTAGTTAGTCCTGGATCTGGGTTTAAGTCCTAGATCTGCCACTTACCAGTTGTGTGGCCTCGGTAAAAATTTATTTAAGCTGCCTAATTCTTGGTTTCCTCAAATTAAAATGTGGACAATAATAGGAGCCATTACATGCAGTTGTTGGGAGGATTAATTGAAGTAAAGGGTGTAAGATGCTTAGAAAAGTTCCTGGACACAGGAAATGCTCAGTAATAGCAGCTATTACTACATCATTTGGAAATGGCCCACGGAGGCCTTGTGCAACAATTCTTGCCATGGGTATCCCTAAAATGTCCTTGAACTGCCACCTTTGTTTCACATAGAATTGGTTGCCAATTCCTTTCTCAAGCTGTAGCAAGGCCAACATTACACACTCCTGTTGGTTTTACTTAAGTGTGAGGAGTCTCATTGTCCTGAAACTAATGTGGATTCTGTGAAAATAATTTCTCCATGGAGTATGGGGCTCTCTGCTCCACTCCAAACAAGAGAACATCCCACATGGTTTACAAAGTATTTTCTTTTTTGCCAAACATGTTTTCCCCTAATTTTAAATTCCCTGTGTATTTTAAGTGAGATGGAGTCCACATGTTACCAGTCAAGTAGCTATTGGGGAAGGAGGGATGTGGGAAAAGAATAGGGGAGAATCCCAACATCAGCTCTTAGAGAGATGACAACATCTGAGCTGCGAGTACTATGTGTGCTGTTACAGCGGGGGCTCTGGATGAGGACTGTAGAACAGGAGCTCGGAAAAGAATAGGGGAGAATCCCAACATCAGCTCTTAGAGAGATGACAACATCTGAGCTGCGGGTACTATGTGTGCTGTTACAGCGGGGGCTCTGGATGAGGACTGTAGAACAGGAGCTTTCCTGACTCTCCTTTCCCACCCACCCAATCAGTCACTCACCCAACCACTCCATGTTTATTAGGCCCAACTCCACACTGTGCTAGGCACCATGACTCATATAAAAGGGGCAAATGTGATCCCTGTCCTGAACAAATTAGAGTGGGGCTAGCAAATGTTTTCTGTAAAGGCTCAGATAGTAAATGTTTTCAGCTTTGTGGGATGTGTGGTCTCTGTTGCAATTAGTCAACTCTGCCATTGTAGCATGAAAGTGCCCATAGGCAATACATAACCAAAAGGACAGGGTCATGTTCCAATGCTGATTTCTGCATTAGATTATACCAGGAAAGACCACACCACCTCAGATAACACTCACGGAATAGATAACTCAGTGTTAATCAATGAAGAGGCTGGCCCTGACTAAACACCTAAACACACGTATAAAAATTCAGTGGCCAGAGGGAACAAGGACCTACAGTTGTACCTTTCAGAAAGAAGTGGATTCAAATCCCAGTCCCATTATTTATTAGCTGTCTGACGTAAAACAAGTAACTAGATCTCTACAAGCTTCAACTTGCTTATCTTTAAAATGGATACAATAACATTATTAATTTATATATTATTATAATGAAAGTATTAATGAACTTTAGTAATTGACATTATTTAATCTCAGGATTAAATGAGACACTGTAGAAAGGTTCCATGCAATGCCCTGCATCCAGTACGCGGCTAACATTCAGAGCATAGACTTTGGGCTTGGTGGTCTTGGGTTTGAGGCCTGTTCTGCAACTTAATTTTCTAGACCATGGATCAGCAAACTTTTTCTGTAAAGAACTGATAGCAAATATTTTAGGCTTTGCAAGCCAAATACAATCTCTGTCACATTTAAAAAGAAAACTTGCAACACTTTACAAATGTAAAAATCATCTATTATTTTTAGCTTATAAGCTGTAAAAAACCATGCTGTATAAAAGGAAGAAGAGATGATATACTAAAAATTTTTAGGGGCATCGAGTCCGGGATAACTTACAATGCCTTTGCTGGTTTCCTTTTTTTGCTGGTGTCATCTCAAGGCTTACCTTTAAATTAGTTTGCGGGCCACGTCAGATTGATGAACGGTACTAAAGACAAGAACTTTTCCCTTGAAAAGTATGTTCTTAAAACGTACTCATACTCGTTAGAAGTGGGGTATAACATATGAAAGTACCTTGTGTGTTAGGAGAAAGGGTTGACATCTTTTCCATTCTACCTTTTCTGTCTAGAATGTACTGTGGAGTAGACAATTACCCTGAATGACTCAAATTTGAGTGTCAATGACTTCTAGAATGATTTTGTTTGATTGTTTATAAATTATCCTTTTGCTACTTTAATTGGAGTTGTATGAATGCTATACCTGGATCTGGAAAAAGTACTCTCTAATAATATGTATTCTTCCTGTCTAGAAATGTAATATACTTGTGCACTTATTAAAGCAAAAATATCTATTAAAGCTTGCTGGGGATTGTGGTTAAGTCACCAAACCTCTCTGAGCTTCTGTGTCCTCATTTGTTAAACAAGGGGATTGGATTAGCTGAGAGGCCCTTTCCAGCTTTGATACTCACTGATTCTGTATAAAAATGTATTCTTGACCAATTTCCCAAACAAACCAGTATACATCTCCAATAGGCATGA
>NW_007731833.1:14383-15215 GCF_000696425.1 Galeopterus variegatus
CGAGGCTTGCGATCCCGTTGCCGGTCCCCGGTCCGGTACGGGGGCAACACTGAGGGTTGCGATCCGTTGCCGGACACGGAAAAAAGACAAAAGACAAAAAATAAAAAATAAAAAATAAAATAAAAAATAAAAATGTATTCTTGACCAATTTCCCAAACAAACCAGTATACATCTCCAATAGGCATGATAATGAAGTTCCTTCTGCTTTAATCCATATACAAAAGAGATAGCTTGAAGGAACCTGATGTTAACTAGTCAGTTATTTTCCTATTGTTCTGTCTCTAGGTCCCCACTTTACAGGGAAAGTAACTTTGAAATGACCAATCCGTTTGTTATTCTTTGTTTCTGCTTTCTTCAGCCTTTTCTGTCTATAAAGACATTGCTATTTGCAACAGACTTCAGAGCACTTCTCTGACTCTGTTGGATGGTGTTTCCCAGGTTGATCCTCACATTTGGCTCCCAAAAAACTTTATGAAATTAAATATATATAAATATTCTTTATATATATATATATTTTTTTTTTTTCTTCATAAAATAAATGCTTTTTTTACACATTAAGAAAACAATAAAATGAAAACCAGGCTGTGGGACACATTTGGCCTGAGGGCCATTGTTTGCTAATCTCTGCTCTATTAATAAAAGTAGACTGCATGCCACATACTGAGGCACATATATAATTTAAAATTCTCTTGTAGCCACATTAGAAAAAGTAGAAAAAAAAGTTAATTGTAATAGTATATTTTTTTGCTTAATCTGACATATTCAAAATATTATTTCAATAAATATTTAATGTTAACATTGCTGTTTATAAACTATTTTGCATTTTTTTTTT
>NW_007731833.1:16552-21412 GCF_000696425.1 Galeopterus variegatus
TTTTCAAGCACTTTGCTCCTAGGCCGGTGCTCTAGGAAAGACCTCTAGCTCCATATAACATGTGGGGGGGGGTGTGTGTGTGTATGTGTGTGTGTGTGTTTCCCTTTCATCCTGTGCCATTTCTCATTTGATTCCCTTTCCCCCGTTTAGATGCCTTGCCACCATTCCCTGCAGATTTGCAAGGGAAATAGACCCATAGATTTTCAGGGAGAGGTCTTTTGAGAAGGTTGGGAAGTCTCTCATTTGAGCTGGAGACAGGGGCTGCCTCCCTGTCCCTTGAAAAGCTGGGCTTTGCTGGACATGCTCATCTGACCTGATTTTCATATAGTCAAAGGCAGGGCAATCCAGTTTGTGCTTTCTCCTGTTAGGATGTAGGACTGACTCTTAGGGGAAAAGGATTGATCATCAGACAGCAAAGAGTAGTCCAGGTTTCTGGGGAAAGCCAAATCAGGTGGGTGGAGAGAATGTTCCTAGACTGAAAACAGCAAAAATTCTTTCTGCTTGAGACCATCCAGTATAACTCCTTCTAAGAGTTGATTTGCATATTGAACAATGGTGGGTTAGGGGTTGAATAATATCACCACTCATGAAACCCAGTCTTCAGCAAAAAGTCCCTCACTTAGCATTTTAAAGAATAAGGTCTTTGGAGTCAAATCTTTACTTACCAGCTGTGTGACCTTTGTCTAACTGCTGAACCTCTCTGAGACTCGGTTTTCTCATATTTTAATGGAGATAACCATACACTCTTGAACTGTGGGTAGGATTCAATTAGTGGCTATTAGTTATGGGAAAGATTTAATTAGCTCAGAGCATGGCATATAACAGACACAAACAAAATGGTAATTAATTAGTACTCTCTTTTCTTGAGTGAGGTGGATGGCTGCTTTGACCAAACTGCTTTCCTTTCTTTCCAGTGCTGTGCCTCAGGCTCCTTCTTGTACCTGGCATGTTTAAGGATGTGAGTCAAGATGCTGCCAAGTGGATACAGGCTCACTGGCCTGGAGCGGTTACACAGGGTGAGTGAAGACCTGTAACCTGAGGGGCTTGGCTGGGAAGGAGCAGAGAAAAATAAATGCATCCTCCTTGCCACATGATTTATTCTTTTCACAGTAGAGCCCCCCAAGTAAGCCAGCAGATCTCTAGAGTAGTATTCACATTTTGCTGCTCCTGCTGCAAAGCTCCTAGCATAGCACTTAGGCAGGTGTAGTTGGTCAGTCATCAGTGACCAGGCTTTAGGAGAAGTTTTTGTTTTCGTTTCGTTTGTTTAAGACATTCTTGATATTCCTAAAAAATCAGACCGACCATGGAAAAATTCCTTGTCCTGTTTAGGTGAAAAACATAATAGCAACTCTAATCCTGGCTTTCCATAAAGACAGCCCTGAAATTTACATGAGAATAATTGAAACCAAAAAATTAGAAATAATAAAAAAACTGCTTATATTAGTGTTGTAAATGGGCTCTGACACCGTATGACATAATTGGCGCTCGCTTCCAACCCTCATATGAATCCAGCATTCTAAAGTCCTTTCGTAACAATGAGCATCTGTTCCAGAGAGAAGCCCTACACCCAGGCAAAAAGAACAGTACAGAAGGGTGTGTTCTTCTTAAAGTGCAATGATATGTTATTAAAGTGTCAAATACCTATATTTACACCAATAATTACATAAACATAGGCTAGAAGACTGTAGGAAAAAAGATACATCAATAAATATTGGGATGAGATTCTCTTAACTTTTCCAGAGTTGGAGTTGATCATATTTGAGAGGAATTATGATCCTAATGTTGCTTTTATTATTATTTTTTCTTCTTCAAGACTTTCTCACTTCAAGCAAGAATTATTTATTAACAGGTGGGAATCATTACTCTGGGGTTTTATTCAGCACAATGTTATATGGGGAAAAAAAAAAAGGCTCCCAAGCTGCCTGAATGTCATCACGTGCTTTCCTCACTTTTTCTAAATTGAGCTCATCCATAAATTTTCAGAAACAGTATTTTAAAAACCCACCAACAAATTTTCCATGCCTCTTGTTCTGACACAACTGTTTGAAAAGATTTTTCTACTCCCACCCCCAAAGAGAGAGAGAGAGAGAGAGAAAGAAAGAGAGAATGGAAAACTGGTGAGAAAATGCTGTGATCACAGGGGATTAGCTTGCCCACAACTTCTTCAAAACTGTAATTGTTCATAGATTCACGTGGTCTCTAGAGGATAGAGCAAGAAGCATTTCATCAAGTGTTGAAGCCCATTCTGAATGAGTTTGATATACTGCACATGTGTATCCCTTTCCAACGTTAATAAGACAAACTGGACTCTTGGAGAGGGGGCTGTCTCTTTAGCCCAGTCAATGCTGTCAATTTTTTAAAATTTTTATTGATTATACATATTCATGGGGCACAGAGCTGATCATCAGCATCTGTGCCCAAGATGTGGTGAGCAGATCACTACTATCAACATGCCCACCACCTCAAATAGCAAGTATTCTCCATGCCCTCCACCTAATTTTGCCCCAACCCCCCTCTCCCTCCTCCCCGCCACCCAATGCTGTCAATTTTTAATGTTTGAGAAGTTTAGAAGATGTAAGTGAGATTCTAGTAGATTCTATAGATTTTAGTCTGGACTCTAGGATATATAGATTCCAAGTCTATTCCAGTAGGAATCCATAGAGTCTCTCAATGGATGGGTTTATCAGTAAAAATTAAAATGGCAGGTGAAAATTCCAATTTCCTTCCTTTATTTTCATTATTTCTTTGTAAGGGTCATTGAAGGATGGTGAGGGATGAAACACAGCAACATAAAAAAGTGGTAACGATCTTGAAGACAAACATATTAGGTCTTGGCCTGTGAGTTCCACGTGCTAGTGTGTTAATTCCCAAACCTCGATTGTATTCACATCACGTTCATAATTTTTGTCAAATTGCTATCATCTACTTAATTTTTTTGAAATGCCTCTTTTTTTCTCAAGTAGATAAATTTGCATAGAAATGAAAATTTATATTACTGCTATTAATGGAAAAGCATTACCACTTGCCATTAAGGTGTTTACCACAAAAATACATGAGCAAGAAAAACTAAACCATGCCATTAAATCTAGTTAAATACATTTGCCTGTTCAAGGCTCCAGGCCTGAGGCCTGCTCTCTCTTTAAGCGAAGGGAGCTTAGCAAGTGTTAAGGAGGTATTGAGGATATGCTAGCACCAAAGGAAGACTTGCTCCTTGGAGGAATCAGGAAGGGTGACTGAGAATTGAAAAAGGAGTAACTTTCTCACTGTGTAGTTCGATACCATTTAATGTCCATTTCTGAAAATGAACTCCTGTATACTTAAAAGTGTCTCTCATCTCACCAGCAATGCATCCGCAATTTGGGAGCCCTGCTAGCAGTCTCATGCTTTTTAACACCTTCTTAGACTTCCAAAAGTGCTTCCACATACAATGTTCTATTTAGTTCTCACGATAACAACGATATAGTAAGACCATAATTATTACTTTTATTCTGGAACTCAAAGTGTCAAACAAGATATTTTAAGCTCACATGACAAGTCAATGGCAAAGTTCTCTCTAATACTTAGAACTTTTTTTTTCTTTTTAAAGTATGTATTTTGGGGGCCAACCCCATGGCTCACTCGGGAGAGTGCGGCGCTGAGAGCACAGCAGCACTGGAAGTGCTGAGGCCGCGGGTTCGGATCCTATATAGGGATGGCCGGTGTGCTCACTGGCTGAGCGCAATGTGGGTGACACCAAGCCAAGGGTTGCGATCCCCTTACCGGTCACAAAAAAAAAAAAAAAATATGTATTTTGGGCTGGCCAGTTAGCTCAGTTTGTTAGGGCACAGTATTATCACACTAAGGTCAAGGGTTTGAATCCCCTTACTGGTGGCTGCCAAAATAAATGAATGAATGAATGAATGAATGAATGAATGAATGAATGAATAAATATATATATTAAAAAATGCATTTTGAAGTTTATTGATAAATTCTCTATTACATCTCACACGTTTTTCTTTTTTATAAAAAAAATTCAATATTTTCCTTCAAATAAGGGAAAGATATTTAAAAATGAAGTTCATGGGCCGGCCCGGTGGCGCACTGCTACAGTGCGCTGCTTGGGAGCATGGTGGCGCTCCCGCCGAGGGTTCGGATCCCACATACAGACCGGTTCCCGCTCACTGGCTGAGCGAGGTGCGGGCGCAACACCGAGGGTTGCGATCCTGTTGCCGGTCCCGGTCCAGTACGGGCGCGACACTGAGGGTTGGGTTGCGATCCATTGCCGGACATGAAAAAAGACAAAAAGGAAAAACAAAAATGAAGTTCATTTATCTATGATTCAACAATCTGCTCTATTGATTAATGCAAGGATTGTGATGGCTCTCCAAATTCTTCCCATATCAGCATTTACACAGAAATGGGAGTATAAAAAATGAGCAGCTACTAACCAGTAGCTTATAGGCCTTTGGACTCTTGAGTCCAGTGGTTTTCAAAGGCAATTTTTATAGGTGGTGGTATTTATAATCTATGTGGCACAGAAAACTAGCTATAGCCAATGAGAAAGGCTGAAATGTGTGGGTCTTTGGTACATGGTATATATTATAGGACAATCATCTGGCTGCAGAGTAGAATTTTATGAAATTCCCTGAGGTCTCTAAGCTTTGATTCACACTGTGTCTCTTCTGCATTTGGAGCCTGGTTAGTTATATTTTCTGGAATGAGTACTGAACAAACTAATCGATCACCAATTTAATTTGGTTATCTTGTATTACTGAAATAATTCTGCCAAGTAAAATAACCAATCCTAGTTATGATGACGGTAGAATTGGAGTGCCTACAGAGCAGAGGAGATGAACCGTTAACTTGATCAGCTGTATAAAC
>NW_007731833.1:21959-22525 GCF_000696425.1 Galeopterus variegatus
CTGTTATTTTAGAAATACCCATAAATTGTGGGGACTGACATAGCTCTAATGAAGTTATTTACAGTATGTACAGCAATCTAATTCAGTTGGAAAATTCTACAAATCTTATTGATTCTACAGAAGGCTGTGTACAATTTTGGAATAAGTTCTATTACTACAAAAACGCCAGGTTCATTTGCTTACACATGCTTAGCTTATATGTGAATTCCCTTGTATATTTATTACTAAATTTCTTATGGACCAGGCTGCAAGCTCTTTGAGGGCAGGGGCTCTGTCTTTCTCTTCTTTGTGTCACCAGAACCTTATGCAGTACTGTCACATGGTAGTCACTTAATGAATTTGTATTTAATACATGATATGGTAGATTGTGGATTGACTGAAAAATATTTCCTTAGTCCTGTTGTCCAAAGTACAAATTCAGAGAGTGACTAGAGGTAAAATATTAGCCTCAATATTAGCTGTGAAGATTAGCCTGACAGGGAAGCTAACACAGTAAGTCACTTCCAAATGTAGCCCATGATTTCAGGGCTCAGTCTCAGCATTGTATTATTTAAATAAAAAAAAAA
>NW_007731833.1:23772-27593 GCF_000696425.1 Galeopterus variegatus
AAAAAAAATCACTAAGTCATAACTTTCTGTTTTGATATAGGAAGCAGCAGAGATGGGAGGACCAGGAGTAGGAAAAAGGCGTAGCCAACCTCTACGGAAATGAGGGGCTGCCTGTCCGACAGACCCCTTTCCTGAATCCACTAAAAAACTGCTTTATTGAGAGTTGAGACTAGAATAGAGATGCTTTTGGCAGATGGTTTATCATTCTATGTTTATCTAAATCTACATGTGAACATTAGCACATTCCCTCTGGCTTATTCCCTAGCTCTAAAGAAAACAAAGAACAGAAATCAGTAGCACTATTCGTATAGGAAATTTAAACATCGTTACTCTAAACTTTAATTTTTTAGCTTAAAATAGCCATTTGCTATACTACCTTAGAGACTGATGAAACAAAGCCACAACATTAGTTTGGCTTCCCTTGACTCTCATTTTCCTTTAATGGTAAATCTGGGTGCAGCTGAATCCTGCTGTGATTCTGACATGGTATTAACGCTGGCTGGGTACAGTTGATGCCAAGCTATCTAGGATCAGTTCCTTTAAGAACAGGAGCAATTTTGCTTCCCCACCCCCACCCCAGGGAACATTTAGCAATGTCTGGAGACATTTTTGGTTGTCACGACTGGGGGACAATGCTACTGACACCTCGTTGGTAGAAGCCAAGGATGCTGTTAAACATCTTACAACACACAGGACAGTCTCCCGTAACAAAGAATTATGCAGCTCAAAATGTCAATAATGACAGTTTGAGAAGTCTGCTTTAGAAATATTTTATTTGGTTGCATCATGCATATATTCTCTGAGCTGTATTGTAGCCATGAATGCTTCATGAGCAGAAATAGCTTCTATTATCAGCTAATGTAGAGAGGTCACTTCTAATAAGCAAGTGCTTCTTATAGTTCACAAATCAATTAAAATTTCTTTCATCTGCTATTAATGTCTAATATTTCCACCAGTCATCTCTCCCTTCATATACAAAACCATTCATAAAATTCCAATAGGTCATTCATTTATTTACATATAATGCATTTTTGACGTACTTACTGTGTGTTAGTGCCATCTGGGAGGGGTCACCTATCTTAATGTGAACTCATTTGCCTCCCCACCTCTCCTTTGCCCAGTATACTCATTAACCATTGTTAAATCAACAAGTCTCTGCAGTTAAACAATTTAGAGCATTGTGAATAGAGTTGTCCATATGAGAAGCAGCTCGATAATCCTTTAGGTTAGTGTCGTCATTAGACCAGGACAGGAAGAATCCTGTCTTGGGCCCTGAGCTTTAGAGGGTGCTCCCCTGAACCTTGTCCACAAGGCCATCGGAATGTGCCCATCTGGAGCCTATGCCACACCTCCTTCTAGGCCAACTCTGGGTATCAGGGATGCTAGAATTTTCTGGAGTGAGGACTGAGGACTGAGTTGTCATGGGTCAACTTACTTTGTTTTTCCATAACCTGCTACAAATTCCAAGAAGTCTAAGATTTCTAAACTTGAAGATAGCCTTATAGGATGTTATAAAGTTCATAACAGGAGAAAGTATTTTATTTAATAGTTAGCTGGAGTTATTACTTGAATATTTAGGCATTGTGTATGTGGATCTCTATTTTTACTTTTGCTGCAAGTCAGGGATGGACTTGATTTGAGAAGAAAAAAAAAGCACTGTTTATTTTCTCCGTGCAGAACACCTCAGGATTCAGGGCATACCTCTCCCACACAGACCACTCCAAAAATCACGGTTTCAGCTGCTCTTCAAGAGTACTGTCATTTTTGGGGGGGAACTGTATCTTATTTAGCCTTAGTGATAAGTCAGCCTGTCTTAAGCTTATTAGTATTATTTTTTGTGATGGGGCAACAGATGAACAAATGGAAAATCATGATTTTATAATTGGTTTGCTGAGTCAGAGCTAACAGAAGGAAAGAACTGGAGGACAAAGAAAATAGGGAACAGGGAGAGGAGAGGTCCAGAGGAAAGATGCTACCTTGGCGGGGAGGTGCTCTGAGCAGACAGTGTACCAGGACTGGTCACTTGATCAGAGGGGAGAGGAAGTAGCAGGGAGAGCCTGGAGAGGAAACGGGCTCCAAAATAAAATAATGAGAAAGTAGATAAATAAATAAATAGATCAGAAAAAAGGGGGGGAAAGTCAAACTACCTTCTTTCCCTCCCACTCTGTTCCTTGTTTCAGAGGGCTGCAAAAGGGGTTGGACCACTGAAGACCTCGTTCCATTCAGTAGCAATTTGACCTTGGGCCGGTTCCTCTACATTGCATCTGAGCAACGGGTTCTCCTCCTTACCCCAATTCTATCCTGAGGTCCTGGAAAAGGGCAAGAACATAGGAAGATGCTATGCTTGCATGCCATGTGGCAAAATTCCTCAGGATATCTTTCATTTCTCACCACTCAGGACGAGGCACTGACTTGGTTCCGGGGAGAGGATTCCCGGCTGAGGTTCCCACACTCAGACTCTGTTGTCTCTCCCTCAGATGGAGGGCCCAGACCAGAGTTCCAAGGAACAAAAGGTAGAAGTGAGGACCTCTGTTTAAAATGAACAAGGGCCTGGTTTCAAGATATTTGGGGAACTCTTCTTTAGGAACAAGTCCAGCCCTGAAGGCTGGTGGCCTTTGGCGATTACCAGTCTCTGAATTAATTAATTAACAGTCTCTGAATTAAGGACACTCAGAGGCTTACTCACTCCCAGCTCCCAGCTCCCATTGAAATGGGTGGGAGCCAACTCCACAGCCCAACCAAAGGCAGGACTTGGCTGCCTGTGTGATTAATTCATTGCCTTTGTTTCCTCACATGGGAGTGGGCCAACCATGGCAGTAGGGGAGGGGTGGTGAGGCGTCAACAGGGAGGCTTCCCTGCCTCCCCCGAGTCCGGGGTGTGCCTGGGAAAGGGCGTCTGTGCTTAAGCTCAAAAAAAGGTATCTTTCCAGGGGAAATCATACAGCTCAGAAAGTTAGTCATTAATGTAATGGTCTGAATCTACAATGAGAAAAAGATTGAAGCTGACACGATTTTTATCTTTGATATTATAGCTTCTGAAGTTGAGAAGTAATTACGTATGTTAATATTATATCCATTCGATATTCAGTGAATTTTTTTTAATGACTCTTTCTTAATTAATCTTCCCTTTCCCCCCTCTGTGTTCACAGTGCAGACAGACAGTCATGTAATGAATTAGGGGTGATTCGAAAAGAACACAATTAGGAGTCAGAAAAACTTAGATTTGGATTCAGACTGATGCTTGACTTCAGCCATTTAGTGAATAAACAATAAAAATAAGAGCTAATGCCTGTTGAAAACGCGGTGTTGCCGCAGGCACATGGGAAGGTTTCACACAGTCTTTGCACTGAATCCTCATGAAAGCTCTATGGGATACGAACCATTCATTCTTATGTCCATTTTATAGGTAAGGAAGCTGAGGCCGTCAGTGAAGCTGCTGAGCTCCACGGTCCAGGGTTGCTCGACTGAGGATGCTGCTGCCTTTTGCTTCTGTGCTTTGAAAGCTGTGGTGAAGAGGAAGGCAAAGGCATGAGTGAGGAATGGAATAACAATTTTACAGCCTCGTAAATCAGACCGCTTTTTCCATCAGCCACCTCGCATCTTAGCCATCCAGGGCTACGCCATACCTCTGGCTTCCTCTTCCCTACCTATAACCCCCCAAGGACCAAGTTACTGAAAGCATCAGAAAAGCAATAACAAATCTCTCTCTGCTCTTGTCTCCTCAGCAGAATCCAGCAGTCCTCGAGTGCTGGGAGAATTACAAAGCAAGGAAGCTGCAGCCACCACCAGTGCCCTTCAGCTTAAAATACTGACACCCTAGAG